>NC_142181.1:8402218-8429718 GCF_026936395.1 Plectropomus leopardus | reverse complement strand
TCTCCACATGAGACGATCTGCTGAGTGTTTGATGCTTATTTGTTTTGCTTTAGAAAGTAACCACCAGGAAACAATCTGAGAGTAAAGTTTCATTCCTGGTTTTTATTCACTCTGTTCTGGCATCACCGCTCCCCCTCTTTTATGCATTCTGTTGCTCACTCAACCCCCACCGCTTAAACTCAACAGATAAACTAACTAATGTTTCACATTTTATTGGGTCATTATTGTCTCTGCTGTTTATCTACCAGTAATGTTTCAGTACAACAGTGCTGGTCATCTCTTATGAGTGCTGAATTGGTGAATATTCAAAGAATGTGCTGATAATTTGTTGCTTCTAGCTCTGGTTGCTGCCAGCAGGGCAGATTTGCTGCTCTGAGTGTGAACTGGTTCCTGTATGCTGCATAATGACATCCAGTACCGCTGGGAGCTCTGTGAGGTTGCACTGCTCTTCCATAGCACTGTGTGACCCAGCATGCAGGAGGACAGAGCTGCAGGGACAAGTCAGAGTGTAGGAGTGCAGAGACAACAATGAACAGAGTAATACAGAGAAAAATGGACAGGGAGACAATGAATCAGATTTTACCTCTATCAGGAGCCTAGAGAGTTTGTGTTGTGTTTGGTCACACTGAGGTGTTTGAAGTTTAGACTGTGTCTAGTTCTGTGTAAGTGTATCTTATGTAGGCCAGTACCCTGCAGTCCTCACTGTAAATGAAGGCCATATCCTCACATAGTGTGAACTCTGTCGGTGTTTGCACTCTTTGTAAACCAGAGGGATGATGTGTGTCCCCTCTGTGTCCAGTCTTTGGCCCTGTCCTCTCATGTCTTCCCATGTTCTCCTAAATCTGGACAGATGTCCTCCCTCCCAGCCTGTTTTCTGCCAGAGCCAGAGGGCTGGAGCTGCTCTCTGGTGTCCTGTCAGTGGTTGGACCTCAACTCTTTCTGTTCTGTCTCTTCTCCACCAGACTCCACACTCCATCTTTTGTCCTTCAAACCAGGACAAAGCTTCATGTCTCCTCCAGTCACTTCATTGTCACTGTCCTGCTGTCTGCTTCAACTGATTAATAGAGCTTTAAATAGGATCCATCATGGCGGTTTGGTAAAATATGAATTTGTCAGTTAATGGTCTTCAGAGCAAATTGTTTTATTTTCTTTCTTTCTTATTTTCAACATTAAATTATAACTCATTTGCAAATGACAAATTAGTTACCCTAGCAAGCAACCAGCCAATCCACTGACTATATAACTGAGAGAACAGAGGAAGACAAAGAGAGGGGAGGAGAGGAGGAGACACTCTGTCAGTCAGGGTTTTGTCTTCTATTGACTGTGTTAAACTGGATTCAGCTCAGACTTACCGCAGTGTTTGAAGAAGGATGTGTGGGGAAGTACAGAGCAGAGTTTGATTTGTTGGATGTTAAGTTGACTGTTCATTTTGGGACAAAAGAGTTCAGAGAAACAGTGGATTAGACACTATGGCATCATTGAGAGATCTACACACTTGTAGGTTTCTAACAGGATGAAAGACATGCTGGGACAGAGACATTTTTTTCATGATTCCATACAACTCTAGGTTTCCTTCAGCATTGTAGATGTATTCAGCCAAATTCTGAAGCTTATATTTTATACTTTGTGCTCAGTGCCTCTGCATTTATATGAGTTACTGGTGAAAGCTCATGAAGTATATTTCAGTCAGACAACTCACATTTGAAATGTTTATTTCAACATCAAAATATCATTTGAGTTTGACTTTTAGACTTTGGCCTCATCACTCTCTGCAGATATTTTTACATGAGTTATTGGGGAGTGATGATTAAATATCCTGGTGGAGGTGAGGCTGAAGGAGCAGACAGCAGGGCAGCAGCAGCATAGACAAGGCAGAGGGGGAGCTGGTGGATTTTTGCAGCTCAAATAGATCACCAAATTGGGAGGGTGTGTTTTGTAGATTACATAAGGAGAGTGATGTCCGACATGTGAGTATGAATCAGTGCAGCTCGAGTTGACTACCTGTGCCAGACTACAGGCATTGCTCTATTTTTATTTTCATTTTTTGAATTTACTCAAAAAGACTTTGTACCTTAATTTTTAAAAACTTTTTTATGTGAATTTAAAATGTAAAATCACCTTCTCCCCCACTGATTCAACCTACCTGTGTTATAAGGGTTATCTTCTCAGAGAGCCCTTTCTTTCATGGGTTAGGTCCTGAGTGTGTGTGTGTGTGTGTGTGTGTGTGTGTGTGTGTGTGTGTGTGTGTGTGTGTGTGTGTGTGTGTGTGTGTGTGTGTGTGTGTGTGTGTGTGTGCGTGTGCACAAGCATTTATGAATAAATTATCCACCATGTTATTATTTTTATTAGTTATTATTTATTTCATCTTCTTCTTCTTCTTTGTCCTCTTCTTCTTTGTCTTCTTCTTTGTCTTCATAATGGTCCAAACAAAATTCCATTGTTGTTTTTGTTTGTTTGTTTGTTTGATAGTTTTATAACTGGCTGTCAATCATCTTTTCTCCTCCTCTGATTCATTTATGAAGACACACTGCAGCTGGTGGCTGTGTGTTTACTTCAGAGGGACTATGTAAATGAAGAGGTGGTGAGGTGAAAAGATAACTGTCTTAATCATTATCATTTTTTCTATTCATTCTTCATTCATTATATTTTTTCTCACTTCTGCTATCGCTGCCTGGGTATTCAGGTATACTTCTGTTAGCAATGAGATCCATTTCTCTCTTTTGGATAGAGACACACTAATAGAGTCCAACCCACTTTTAACCGGATCTGAACCAGAAAGTGAGGCTCTGCACTGCAGACATTTGGCCCTCTGTCAGAGGCAAACTGTTATTAAACCAAAGTCGTTAGGGGAGCTCTCACAGTGTTGCAGCAGAGAGCTCAAGTTTAGTCAGAGCAAAACAGTCATAAATCAAAGCTCTCTGCAGAATCACAGGTAATCAGCTGGGTCTGGTGTGATGTAAACCACTGGGATGGAGTCACTAGAAATAGACAGAGGATCTCTTTATTCAGGACACAGACCAACAGCAGTGGAACTTAGAGCTCCTACAGTCCCTAGCATCTGAGTACAAGTACCACAGTTTCTGCAACTTTACTGTAAATGATCCACTTCTGGAGGGCACAGCTCAGAGTGGAGAGAGCTCTGTGTAATGTGGTGTCATATTCAGAGGTTAGATCGATACAGATCTTTTCTGAGATACTTGATTGATGGAAAGTCAAGCAGTAAGCTTTTACTGTCAGACTTATTTCTTCTAACAGATTCCTGGATATTTTTAATCGAAGGACGAATCACAGTAACCCTTGCAGCCCCATTGACCTTTCCGACAACACATTCACTCATTTACTTTTGTTCACACATGTGCAGTGTAAACTGTGATTGAGTGTTGAAGCCCCTCTCCTGCAGGAGATAAGAATCATAGAGGGAGAAATGTTTTTGGGCCAACAGTGGAGTTAGTTGTTAGCAGGACTGCATTGCAGAGGAACTGGATACTCCGAAATTGGGAGCCGAGTTGAACGCATAGATTATATTTCTGTGTTGTACTGGCTGTGAAAACACATCTCCCTCTGGAATAAGAAATTTCAGTGAATTGCTTTTAAGAAGTAAGTGTATGATTAAATATGTGGTAACAATAATTACAAATTCAGACTGAAATTGTGTCATATTGAATATGTTAAATCACAGCAACAAAGTTAAAATGTTTGGTTAAAGTTTGTTGTTCATTAGTGCAGTGAGAACAACAGTCTTCTCTGTAGAACTCAGTCACCATAGTAAAGCAGGCCCTGTACAGTGCTGCTGCTCTATCTCTGTCCATGGTGCTGAACTAGGCTCTGCTGTTCTGTCTGTGTCCATGGGGCTGAACTGGGCTCTGCTGTTCTGTCTGTGTCCATGGGGCTGAACTGGGCTCTGCTGCCCTGTCTCTGTCCATGGTGCTGACTGGGAGGATAGCTCCACTCATTGGACTCCAGTTTAACAGTATAGTTTAAGGAGAAATTTAACACTCTGGAAGTCTAAGTTACTTCCAGTGACTTCATTTCTCACCATGCTGCAGTGAAGTACAGGTGAACTCCAGGATCTGGTGACGTCACTGATGAGTGAAATTCCAGATTCAAAAGCGGAAACTTCAGAGGCTTTACACTTTGAACCTGAGGGGGCAGCAAAACACTGTTTTTCAGCCTGCTGATAAGTTTCTAAGTCAGACATGACACATTAACCTTTTTCTCTCCTTAATCTGGTTGACTTGCTTGCCTTTTCTTTGGTCTCTACCTTCATTATTTTCTGCCATTCTCTTTCACCTTTTGTTTTTACTGTCTCTGTTGTACAGCTAATATTTAGAAAAATAAAGCTGCTTTGAGGTCCCAATATGCCTCTTAATCTTAGAGTGCAACCTGGACAATTTATTGTTTTGTCTCATGCCACTCCCATACGTTTCCATATTTCCTCCTCAGAGTGTTCTCATCTATTCTCCTCACAGTCAGATGCAGCCCCAAATTCACCAACATGATCTTGGGTCTTTCATAATACATTTGCTCAGACTGAAGATTGGCTTTGATATTGTTTTATTAAACTTTGAAGAACCTTAAAAATGGTATATATCTTAAGACACACACACACAAACACGACTTATCTATTAAAGTCAACAGTCTCACTTCTCTGACTGACAGCAAACTTTATTTTTCATCACACTTTTTTGATGAGGTTTAATCTAACCTTTGCTTTGTTTCTCTTGCTGCTGGCATGTTATATTAACAGCATTCTTCTTTTATGAGCCTCAAATGCAAATGAGCAGTGTGACAGAAAAAGTTTGGCAATGTAAATAAACCCTCCAAACACAGACCACCTGTGTCACAAGAACTCGTGGGTGGAAATTGAACGCAGGTAAAAACTAAAAGAAAACAAAACTTATAAGACAAATAAACAAAATACCAAACAATATATACAATGTAGCTCCAATGAACATAGTTTCTTCTGTGTGAGGGCAAAGATGCAAAAATAATGTTAAGCCCATTCAATATAAAACATAGTTAAGCATACCCTCAGATTGGCTGATAAAATCGCCCTGGACCGTTCTTATGTTTTACATGAGTTGTATATATTAGACGAAGCTGAAAGCTGAAATTTGGCACTGCCACATGTATCTGCAGTAGAGATGTCTGCTTTAATATTAATGTCAGGATATTTCTAAATGTCGTACTTACTTAAACTTTAATGTTCTCTTTGGACATTAAATACCTCCATCAGTTCTAAAGTAGAAGTTTCTTGCTATGAAAAGGTTTAGTCTTGTGTAGATGTTCTAGGTGCAGCTTGAATTAAATATAAAAACTAAAGACACAAATTCCGTTACTCTGTGAGAACTTAGTGTGATAAACCTATTGTCAAGAGTCTTTTGGGTATAAACACCACACTTGTATGCACACTGATAACTGGCTTTCTCTGGTGAGACCAAATAGACTCTCATCACTTTGAACTCTAACATACATTAGTACATATGGGACTGATCAGTTCCTATGGAAAAACTAAAAAGACTCTATGCTGAGCAGACGTTTTTAATGTTTTAATTACAAGTCAAAAGCAGAAAACGCGAGTGCATATATTATTCTCACAACTTTTCTCAATATTCAAATATGCCTTATGAGCTGCCATCTTCAGCTTTTGTCCTAATTTATATTATTCTAATTATAAAGGCAGATATTTGTGACTGGTTTATGGTGTGTCCTTTTTCGTCAACTAATTTTCTCTGTTCAGGAAAAGTTTACAAAAAAATCAAATATGTTTTCACTTGATTTTACGAACCACACAAGATAAGTGACAATGAAATCACATTTTGTGAGAAATGATCTTTTTATGTCTAATGTTTTTTTTTTTTTTTAGTTTAATTTACATGGATTTTGTGTATTTTACATACTAGCCCGATGATATAAGTGTGAGCCGAGTTTGAAAATTTAACAAAATAAACAATTGGCTAACACGTGTGATAAAGTGTTGACAACAAACACGTGATTTCCTTCCTACTTCCGTTCCCCTCGTGCTTCCTCGCTGGCCTCCCTGTCCCGCAGTAAACGCGCTGAGAGGCAGAAAGAGTCTCGAGCCTCGATGTGAGAAATCATGGTTGGTGCTGAATGAAAAGTTTTGGATTTGTTCAGATGAGTTCTGCTGTCAGTGCTGAACCATGAAACGCTGCATTAGTGGAAACACTGACCACACACAGAGAGATGACTGTAACACACACACACACTGCACACACACTCTCTATGGATGAGTGTCGGTAGGAGTCGCTACTGTCCGTGTGAAAGCAGCAGACGCAGCAGTGTGAGAGTCTCCAGCTCTTGTGTTCATCAGCAGCGTTCAGACTGGGATTTCTTCCTCCGCTCGGCTTCATTCGCAGCGCTTTCTCTTCTGGAAATTAACCGCTGGAGACGGAGCTTCGTCGGGAAGAGCGCGGAGCTTTTGCACCTGATTCAAGGACACCATGGTTTACTTCTGGATACACACCGTGTGGATCCCCGGCGTCGCTTTCCTCTTTGGATTTCAAGGCAAGGGATCGTTTTATTCTTTTCACTTTATGTCCGGACGTTTTCCACTAGAAAACACCGGAGTTGAGAGGGAAATTACAGCTACCGTGGATTTTAAATGTGCGTCTGTCCGTCTGCTGCTGACTCGAGTTCTGAAGGTATGTGAAGTGACTTCCCTTCCTGAAAACACCTGACATGGCAGAGAGAGCTCCTCATGGCGAAGCTGTTGACTGTTCAGCAGAGCTGTGTTTGCTCTAAATAAAGTTAGAGATGAGTGGAGCAGAGCAGAGCTGAGAGCTGCGGTCTTCATGTACAGTAGCAGTGTGTGACACAGAGAAGACTGCAGCCTCAGAGGCTGATGGTACAGCTGACAGCTTCAGCACAGTTTCCTCTCAGCACTGTAGTAGAGGAGTGCACAGACATGTGGAGGCTGTTCAACTGTCAGCTCCACTGTTGGAGTTCTTTCAGCATGCTGGCCTCTCTGATGAAGTGTCTGTGGGTGTAGCTTAGTGGGACATGTGATGGGACAAAAGCCATTTAGCTTGTTTAATTTGCAAAACAAGTGGATTTAAATCTCAGTTTTAGTTCTCAGTCGACTTGAAACACTTCCATGTTTTGATATAGATCTTCTCACTTTGACCCATGATGTCTGCATCATAGATTGGATCAGGCAGATTTGACCTGTTGGATTCTCTTTGGCACTGTGTTAAGCTAGCAATAAGCCTGTTAGTGTGGAGTGTGTGTGGGGTAGATGAGACTGTGTGTGATACGCGTGGATGACGGGAGAGGTAAAGTATGGTGGGAAACAAAAGTAAAAGCTTTTGCAAGCAGGAGATAATATGATAGTTGGCTGAGGAGAACTAGTTTCCATGTCTTCTCTCATGTCTGTTTGTGTAATTAAATGCCAGCAGTAAGTAAGTGATGATGTTCTTCAGACTAGAAGTGCAGCAGCTCTGAAAGGAATTGTGAATACTTGATAATGTAGCGGTGACAGACGCAACACAGTGACTGATCAGCTGCTTATGGGGAAATCAGTGAGAAAACAGTAGTATCCTACTAGTCAGTTTGAACCCTTCGTCTCACTGATGTGTCAAAGTTGTTTGGTTAATGATGTTGCCTTGCTTATGTTCGTGTGGTCATTGAAGCTGTTGTGTTTGTCTACTGATATTACAATTTTCTTTTTTTTTTTATTGTCTTGTATAATAAGCCTTAAAGTAATACTCAAACCAATACCTTGTTTTAACACTACAACCTCCATCCCTGTTGACTTGCATGGCAACTGTAAAAGGTTTTGTTCTTCACTAACTCATTAACTGTGCTTCTATAATAGATTTCAATGCTGATAAGTTTTCATAGATGGGGAAAAAAAAATCCAGAGAAACTTGTTGAGTCACTCCTAAAACATAATCAGCTCACTGTCATCCATTGGCATGCACAGCAAAATTAAATAAATCAATTACATGTTATGCTATGGCATCCTTAGTAGTTTCAATGGAGGTAGAAAAATTTGCCTTATTTAAGTGATTTGATGAATTTATGGAGCATGCTGCTTGTCATGATGCTAGTAGCACCAAAAAATGTTTAATTCTCATAGTTTTAATAACTTTTTTGTCATGAAACTATTTGTCATATTGTTAAAAAAATAGATAAAGTTGTCCACAGCTTTTACTTGAGAAAATAGAAAGGATACTTTAAACAAATGGCATTTAATCCAAAAGAGGTACATATAATGCATATGTTATCCTTAAAAAGTGTTTGGGAAGATTATCCCTTTAAAAACCCAGAAACACTCCTATTACTGTCATTAGTTTTTAATTTGACATCACAACAGCTGCACAAATTTCAGCTCTAACATGAAATTATTTAAATCAACAGCTGGCTGTATTTGGAGAAGCGTGTTAATGATTGCACTGAAAAGGTTGGTCTGATTCTTAATAAATATATACAGAGCCAGACCACACTGGGACATTATTCTGAATTTTGTGCTGCTGCTCCTGAGCGGAACCTGGTGACAGTGTCCCAACGGAGAACAAGCAACTGTTTATCACACTGTCTCACTTGACAAGTTCTTCTCCTACGCTGAATCTATTCTGCATTCCTATTTCCTCATGTAAACAAAATAGTAAATATCAGCTGTGCACTCAGATCAGACTGGGGACAGAAGTCATTAAAACATGGATGAGTGGGTTATTGTCCATGTACTTGGCAGCCAACGGATTTTCATTTTGAAATGAGAAAACCAAAACTAGGAAACAGACTGTTTCCTTACTACCATTTTGAAATAGGAAGATAAAGACGGAAAGTGATCAATTTTCCTTTTTTTTTTGTTTTGATAGTAAAAATTGAAAAAATAAAACAAAACTAAAACCCTGACTTCCCTGATTTTCTTTTATGCACTTCTAAACGGAAATTGGGAATTAAAATTAATGTGTGGAAATCTTCTGTCTCAATTTTTGTGATCATTTTTTTGTTGTGACCTCGAAGTTGTTGTAGGTAGTGTACTATTCATAGATATTAGAGATGTAGGTTCCTCATTGGCCCCTGCTCTAAGCTCGCAGCAATGTGTCTGCGCAGGTGTCATATTGCGGTCAAGGTAAACAAATACATGTGTATTGAGGGATGCAGCTTTCACCACAAAATCGACTGTAACTCACTGAATCCTGAACATATTTTTATGAAATGTGGAATGTGAAAGTGAATATGATAGTGGTTACTTGTTTGAATTAATTTCATTTCCTGAAGGAAAACTTTAGTACAATTTTGAAGTACTGGCACTTTACTTGAGTAATTGCAATGTTATGCTAATTTCCATGCAACTTAATTTAATTTAACTTTATACTTCCACTTCATTTCATCTGCTTTTTCCTCACCAGCAGGTTGTGGAGGTGGAGTTGTGTGGTGCATAATTGATCTGCAATTCTGGTCAGAGCATATCAGATCAGTTCAATGGACAAGAAGTGCAGCTGCTGCCAAGCCAATCGAGTGAAAGCAAACTTTTAGACCCAGCACGATAAGCTGCTAAGCTTCACTTTCACTGTGCATGATGTCCTGGTGCTCCGTCTGTGCCCAGAGTCTGCTCTGTTCTCTGAGAAAGTGGTGCAATGCATAACCAAAAGAAATGCACTCCATTAGCACTCCTTATGAACTGCCCAGCTCAAAAAAATATCCAAAATCAGTCATGGTGGCAGATGTTTTAACGTACAAGATACATGTATTGTCATTTTTCATAAAAGCGGTTTAAGAAGAAATTAAAATAAAGTTGATCCAAAATCCTGCTACATCTTTTTGGCGTTGAAGAAGGAGTTGAGGAGTCTCACAGCCTGGGGAAAGAAGCTGCTCCGTAGTCTGGTGGTTCTGCAGCAGATAGTTCTGTGTCTTTTTCCAGAAGGCTGTAGGATGAACAGACTGTGGCTGGGGTGGCTACTGTCTTTCATTATAATTTGGGCTCTGTTCAGATACCTCACTTCACTGAGGTCACTGATGCTCTGTAGATGGGAACCAGTGATGTTCTTGGCAGTTTTAATCACCTGCTGTAGAGCCTTCCTGTCCTGGGCAGTGCATGAACCATCAGTATGCTTTCTTTTGCTCCTTTGTAGAAGTTAACCGGGATCTTGCTCTGGAATTTAGCTTTCCTAAGTTTACACACACACATACACACACATACACACACACACACACACACACACACACACACACACACACACACACACACACACACACACACACAGAAGGCAGAGGGTTGAAATAAAGGATTGCTTTACTTTGATTTTCTTTGTTTTTCTCACTTAGTATAAAATAATGGATTTTTATGCACATCTGCTGTTAAGCAGAGAGGGAACATAATAGAGCTGAATAAAAGATCCATAGTTAAGACTCTCATCACTACCTCTCACACTAAATCCTTTTCACTCCGCTCTAACTTTCCTCTCATTAGTTCACACATACAGTAAACCTCCCTCTGCATCACCCACCTCTCACTCAACTCACATTACTTTCTTTACTTTGCCTTGTCCTCCATCACCTCTCGTTTTAAGACTCTCATGATTTTAAGCCATGTTTTTTTTTCTTTGTTTATCTCTCTCCTGGAATAATTTTCCAAAAGCTGCCTGCATATGACTGACAGTAAATGGTGAAGCTGTGGCTGTGCCATTGTTTCCTCTGAGAGGAGCAGTGATGCCCGTCTCACTGCAGAGCTTCTTTAAACTGGTCGTCTGCTCTGCTTGGAAGTTCAGCTTGTTTGCTGCTGGCTTTTCAGTTCAACCAATAAGCTGGAGACAGACACAGAAGATAAAATGATGGAAAAGTGAGCATTCATTAACATTGGGAGGCAGACAATTCAGACTTTGTGAAGGAAACACTGAGGTGACATTTTACCTTTGTATTGAAGTAGGTAAACAGTATTATTATTTTAGTTAGACCAAAAAAATATACCTGGGGTCAGCTGGCTTTCACATCATATGGGTTATTTTAAAAAAAATCCCATACAAATGATATATATATATATATATATATATATATATATATTTTTTTTTTTTTTTGCTGTAGGGCTCTGTATTTGCAAGATCAATACATACCACAACACAGGTTATTCAATATATATCCGCATATATTGCAATACTTTAAGCAAGTAGTTATACTGTCATATTTTTAAAAAATCTAGTGCATGTGATGCATGTCTACAAACTGTGATAGTCCCGCCAGTGTGAGATGAATGAAAAATGCAAAGTAATCTTGCTTCATTGGCCAATAATGTGTGAAGCCACAGATAATATATTTTGACCATCCATTTAAAATCAGTCAGTGGGCCACATCTGGCCCCCAGGCTCGACTTTGGAAACGCCTGCTCTAGGTGAACTAGAAATAGGTTAGTTATTGGTTGTCAGTGAGCAGCACGTTTTTCAATGATATTCATTTATTTTTTTTTAAGTTTGTGGAGTGGATAAAATGTACTCGTCTTCCTCCCCTGGCTGCAGCTTTAAACAGATCATTTGCTGTAGAAGTTGTGCTTCAGTGATTTGGACATCTTTTGGTGATTCAGTCTTGGTGAGCTTGGATTTATGATAATGTACACATACAAAACAAGGCTGTATTTTCTTTTGCAGCAGAGGACCTCATGGTTGATTCAGGGAAGATAACTTCATCCTTCATCAGAGTTAAAGAGTGTGTGCCCCGCTTCCTCCGTTTCTGTTGGTGGTTTTCAGATAAACAGTTTGTTACAAATGAGTTTCAGGGTCTTTTGGTGTTTCTTTCTTTTATTGGCAGAAACTAAGTTCCACCATTGAAAGAGAAGGGAAAGATGAAGGTTAGCTAGATACTCTGTGACTTATTCCACTTTATTTACCTGGAACGGAAGAATTTCTTATAGAAATAAAGAAATAAAAAAAAGTATTGTATAAATGTGAATCACTTAGGGGATGTTCTCTGGGTCCCTAGTGGAGTTGCAAAACAAAACAAAACAAAAAAAAAAAGTTTTTTTCTGTCATATACTCCTCAGCCCTTCTCAGACTCAGGCCCCAATTTCTAGCAAACCGCACGTTGCCGAAAGTGTAAGCCTTCTGTAATATGGAGCAAATAATTTACTGGATGTAGAGGTGAGAGTGTGTTATAGGATTACAGGATTAAATCCTTTATCTTAGTTTAAATGTTCACCCATTAAATACATCTACACATCCAGTTTCTGTTAATCCTTCATTCAAACAGGTAATCCTGCTGAAGAAAACACCTCTGATGGTGTGTCACGCTGCGGGATTCAATGAATTTCTTAGAATGAGTATTTTGCCTATTTTTGGGGGGCGGGCTGGTGAATTCAAATGTTTACAAAAGAGACCACAGGAATGAAGACAACAGTGTATTTACGGTACGTGGACCTGTATGACTGAAAGTCTGTTAATTTAATGGTGTCCAAATGCTGACAAAGGAGCTGTGGAGTTGTGATGGGAGGGATCAATATAATTGTGAACAAGGTTGTATTTAAAAAAAAAAAAAAAAATGCTGCATATATAGTCAAATAGCCTGATCTCAATTAACCAAATAGATGCAATGCCACCTTTTTGTCTGCAAACATTTGATTTGATTTAGTTTTGAGTTTACTGCTGACCATATAGGTCTGACTAATAGAGATTTTCTCACAGCTCAGTCTGGATCTCCAGAACTAGAGTCAGTCCAGAGTTAGAGGACCTCCACTGGAACAGAAACACACCTGTGAGAGCAGTCTCTGTGGAGAGCTGAGTCAGTTTTCAGCCAATACATCAACAGAACTACGAGAGACAACTAACACTGTATTTTGTGAATGGAGAGAAGGAAGGAGAAATGGTTGAGTCAGACTTGGTGTAAGTGGAGATGAGAAATGGTGCATAGACTGGCACATAAAAGTTATAGGTGTGGTGTGTTTTTCTGTGTTGTTCAGTGGTGTGTGTGTGTGTGTGTGTGTGTGTGTGTGTGTGTGTGTGTGTGTGTGTGTGTGTGTGTGTGTTTGTTTGTGTGTGTGTGTGTGTGTGCACGTGCTAAAAGATTTCTTATAGCTTTCTTACATCCATTATGAGTGTCCTATAAGCCCAGACTGATGCTGTCAAGCAGCTTAATGATGCCTGTCTGGTTGAACAGCAGCCTTCCTGCTGAGAAACAGACAGCCAGATTAGCTGACACACACACACACACACACACACACACACACACACACACACACACAGTTTTTACATAGAGTAGAAATCAGTTGAAGCTTAAAATTCTAAGCAAAAAAAAGGAGTCCATGTATATTTCCATGCATTGTGCGACTGTGCAATCTTACATCACTTTGCAATTTGTTAATTCCCTCAGTGAGGACACCTCAGACCAAGATGGAAAATGTGAACAGTGCTCTGATGGTTGCATGTTTACACTAAGGCCGTTCATATGTTTCAAATGATGTCAGTACCTGTAAATGCAATATGCCCACCTGCCTCTTCTCTGACACACATCAGCAGTGTTTCAGTTTTATTATGTGGAAATGAATGCGTTGTGGCATACATTCATTTCACATGTAAACAGTGTTTTCAGATTAGTCCACCGTACTGAGGACAGAGTCCTACAGTATTTATGTTATCCATACAGAGTGAGGAGAGGGATAGATGTGTGTTTACTCAGTCAGTCAGTTTACAGTTGGATCTCAATGAGCTCTCTGACTGAAGGAAGTGGATAAAGAAAGCTTTGTTGCAATCTGTGTGTGAGAGTCAAAGTGTGTGAGGAGGCATGAGTTTGATGTTTTACTATCATTTTACACTCTTGTTATAAAATTGCACACAAACTGAAGGTTTTTTTTTGTTTTTTTTTTCCATGTCTGCAGGTACTCTGTGTGTGCGCATGTGCATATATGTTTTGTCTCTGAGGGGTTTTTTTATGCCAGAGGGTTTTTTTATGCCATTTAAAAGCTTCAGTGAGAGCATTGTGTTGTGTTGTGCTGTGGTGTTTGGTTGTATTGATGGCAGCCGGCTAGCTGAAGTTAAAACCTCTGAAGACAAACAGTGATGGCTTTAACGATCACTGACTCTTTGATTTAGCCTATAGTGTTATTTCTTTATCAGGTACCAATCTCCCCTGGAGATACTGTACATAGCATCCTTCAGTCAATTAAAACGTAATTAAAAATTGTACCGCATCATATGACATGGAGCTGATAAACATCATATAGTGTCGCCTGTCAATGTGTTATTTATTTCTTTCACTGCGTACGGTCATTTATTTACTCACTGTGATCTTGTGTGTCACAGCATTGGCATCAGCTGTTTATTTGTCATGTTTCTGTCAGTTGAGCCTCCTGAAGTCTGTCAGTCCTGGCTGAACTTTCACTGTGTGCTCATGTCCTCTGCTCGCCTCTTCTGTTAGATCAGACTAAACTCTGGTAGATAAACTGTCGCAGTCATAGCAGCCATTTGTCACACACTCTGTCACTGTGTGTGGAAGTTGCCCCATATCTGCACCCTCAGACTAGTACACACTGATATCTTTACAGTTCTCCCTCATTGTGCTTTTCATGTCGTCACGCTTTTTACAATTAGAAGATCCTATTCTAGTTGATGTTCAGTTCAGCTGAACCATCTAAAAAATATTGTAGCGGTCCATTGGACTGAGTTTAAGCCTATAAATCCTGTCCATAAGGAACAGTGTGAACCAACTTGTAAAGTAGCAAAGTAATAAACCAGACACTGTATACCAGACCAGTGTGAGCTCAATTCAGATTTTATTTCTCATTATACACAACATTATACACAGTTTCTTTGTCTCGGCCTGGACTGGTTGTTTTTGGACTGTTTGTCTGGAGGGTTTAACATCTCACATCTTATTGAACCAGATGTATGAAATAACGGGGGGTTAATGAGGGGTGGACACAGTTAGACAGCAGACACTCTGTTGTCTTGTCTCTGATTTTCTCCAACAAATTAGCAGCTGAAATGAAACAGAGGAGCCTGAAGGCACCAACAGGCCTGTGCAGCCACACAGCCTCAGGGAGGATTTCCTGAAAACCAGAGAATGACCTCCTCGGCATACACCTGTGGAGCTGTGTAGTACCACACTGTTAGAGGAGGTTTTCTCCCTTTAAAATCCCAATTTTTCCAACCATTTAATTTTAGTTCTTACCAGCTGTGTAATTTGTGCAGGCATTAATAATTGCACTTTTTCTTCTCTTCTGGGTTCATGCATTGTAATTTGCATGTGTTCACCATGATGATCACTCTGCAGTGAGCTTATTGACGGTGTTTTTGAATGAATCAGTCTTTAATAATAGTCAGCACAGTTTGAGATTATTGCATTATCCCCCCTTTTTTACTCCCACTTGAGTTCATTACATTTCCAGCAAACTGATAAATGAAATTCGCATCAGCCTGTCTTAATTCTCTCTCTAGCTGTAGATAAGCAATTCTGAGAGCTGGGGGTTTCATGCCTATGATTCCTGCAGGGGGGAGTCATATTCAACTTAAGAGGTCACCGGTGTATATGCGGATTCACTCTTAGTTTGTTTGCAGGTTACAGTTCACCTTATGTTGTTTACTGAATAATAATAAAAATAAGTTACTTCAGCATGACGATCCTTAATTTATCTGTAGTGATGACATAATATCATTACCAATATAACAGAGAAGTTGTATATCAGGAATTTTTTGTTTCTTTTATAATTTAAGTTTTTTTTTTTTTTTTTTTTTTACCTCCACACTAGGGTCAGTAATGTGTGTGATTTGATATGTTTAGGTAAAGAAATGTGATGATCTCAGTTTGGCGGAAGAAGAATTCAATAAATAGACACAAGGCAAATGAGAAGTTGAATCCAGCAGGGACGAGTGACACTCTGCTGCTTTTTTTTCCTTAACAATCTCATTTGTTTGAAATATTTTATTGCTGAATCCTGTTTTCATTTTTAGGAGAAAATATGTTTGTCTCAGTTTCATCTCATGTGTTGTTCACATCATTGTTCACAAGTGCTCCTCTGAAAGTACAAACACATCTCACTGTCTTTGTAGCAGTAAATATAGGTTGTATTCTGTTCAGTGAATGATACAGTAAAGTCAAATTAAGTCAAAATTACACAGCCGAGTCTGTTTAATAGCTTTTCATCCTGTGTTCTTTCTGGAGTCACCTTAATGACTCAGTTAAAAAAAAAAAAAAAGAAAAAAATAAGGTGCTGGCACTGAAAGTGTTGCTTGGCTGACAACAAATAACATAAGGTGGATCTTTCTGGGAAACATTATTTGAGGTTCTTTTTGAAGCAAAAGAACAACGCATTGAATGTCAAAGTGATACTATTATTTACAGTGTGCTCTCCTCTCTTTCTGTCTTTCAGGTAAGACTGGCCAGTTTGTATGGTTGTGTGTGGGTGTGGGTGTGTGGGTGTGTGTGTGTGGGTGCGTGCGTGCGTGCGTGGTTGTGAATGTGATGGCGAGGACGGCACCTCCTGACGTGCACACTGGACTTCAAAAGAGACAGTAAGACTCTACATTGAGCCACACACAGAACATATTTCAGTGTCACAGCCTTGTTGAGGCTTGTTTTGTCTGTTTGTCAGATCATTGAGAACTGACCTCCATCATTTATACCTGCAGTCCAGAGCTCAGTGAGAGGAATGCGTTATTTGCAGCTCTGTAGTCTCTTTAGTTGTCAGACTGTTGACATCACGCTGTGCTGGAGCGATATAATACATGCTGTGATAACACCTTGCCTCAGATTAAAAAAAAAAAAAAAACCCAACTAATTCCTGCTCTCCTCTTCAGCCAAACACTTTACATTTATATTTGTGACAAAGTGTTAGCCTTTCCTGAGGTGATCTCTCAGCATGGAGACACAAAGATGGAGGTTTAGATAATCTCTCCTTCACTGTGTTTTCTTTTCCATCTCTTTGGCTTTATGTTTCCACCATCCACTATTGCATCTTCAGTGTGTCTCCTAGAATTTTTTTTCAGGCCTGGTGGTACACGCCAAAAAAAAACCTTAGCAGATGCGATGCCTGGAATGACTTATTGGAGTGGCTGGCTCCAGTCTGATGGCACATGGGGATCAGCAGTTTAATTATTTGAGTACACATTTTTTTCACTCTGTATATTAAAACAAAGTGAACACAACAAGGAGAGGATGTCTTGAGCAAGCTGTATATGCTTACAAAATAGTGGTGAATCATGAGCAAAGTGTGCTTAATTCACTGCTGCACTTCATTTTTCTTGGCTTTGAGAAAAAATTTCACCATAGCATGATTCTCCTTTTCCATCTTATTTTTTCCCCTTGGCTCAGTTTAGGGAAAAAAAAGTAGATATATTTGATTGCATTTTACACAGTTTTTCCTTTTCATTTTTGATCATGATACTCTGGTCATTTAGCTAACTTATGATCATCTTTGCCTTTTCCCCACTGCAGTAGTTTAAGCCTGCAATCCACTATTCTGGCTGGAGAGTAAAAAGAGCAACACTGTCCACATGTGCACGTCCATGCATCATGATTTGCTGCTGGTGTATCTGACTTCCTGCGTGACTTGCTTTGCAGCTTGAAGCAGTGAGCAGTATCACACAACCGGTGCGAAATGACTCAGTTTATTCTGAGTTGGATCGATGCACTTTGGAAAGTCTAGAGAGGCTTCACAATTATAATATTTTATACACAGTGAAGTTATTAGGGTGCTAATCAGGAGGCAATCTCAGGATGGCAAAGGCATGACCTGCCCTCCTCCGTGTCTGATTGGCATGCCTACTATTCTTACCCTGAACCTAACTGATTGTTAACCATTCCTGCTTCGGCTCTCCGCTGTAGTCATCTAGCGGAGATTTGTTTACCTCCATGGCTGAAGTAACGTCGGGATTAACTCACTTCACTTTGACCAGCAGCAGAAAAGCAACACACAGAAGCTCCACTTTGTCTTGAGAAGCAGCAGCATTTATCAACTAAAAAACTGTGACCAACACTGCATATTTTACTGATAAGCCGACCACTTTCACGGCTAGGCGAAGACCAGTTAATCTACTCTGTTTCATACACTCCGATGCATTTACTGTCACTCAAATCACCCACTCCTACGCTTTCGCTAGACCTCTCACACCATACGCTCACACGTACACACATTGACTGTCTGTAAAGGAGCCACGCCACTCTTATAACACAATTTAACCGACAAAGGCACATAGTCTTAGCCAATCAGAGATAGAGGAGGGCGGGTCATAACCTCCACATAGGGGGAAAAAACACAACACACTTGACTGTCCTATGCAAACCTTGTAAATGTTTAGGCCTGGTGGGGGGTCTCTGGCAATGCGTCAGGCCTGTAACATAGTAGGGGAAACACTGCATCCTCCTAATGCAGTTCAATGAGTAAGAGGCTTTAAAATCAGATTAGGGTGCCACTGATTGCTCTCTAATTAGACAGTGATGGGAGGCTGGTGTACAGTAATGGAGCAGTGTCTCTTTTTTCCTCTTGGTGTGTCTTCAGTCTCTTCAGTCTGAGATGAGATTGTTTTTGTCTCATGCTTGCTGCTTCAAAGCACTGATTCTCAGTTTATGGATGACTGACTGTAGCCGGTTTCATAGTTTTTCAGTTTGACTGGTCATATAGACTGACATGTTGATGGTGCTGGTGGCCATTAGTCATGCAAAAAGACTGTGACAGTCACTTATCTAAGGCTGCTTTGCTTTTTTTTTAAAGTGGACAACTATAAATGGTGTTGGACCCTCTGCCTTCTTATAACTACACCTGTATGTTATCATCAGTGTGAGTCTCATTGTTGTCTATTTGATCTGAAACAATAGCAACAACCCAAGCTCATTTATATTTAATGAAATGGTAGTGTTTTAAACTGTCAAATATTCTCCACAGAACAGTCATATCTCAGTGCTTTATCTTCATGACATTATAGTTCTACTTCATTACATTTCTAAGCTTTACTTCTACTGCCAGACGTGGCTGCTCTTATGATATTCTGATTATTAGTCACATCATATCACTTATGTTACATTCATTCTCTGCATGCTGTCATCAGAACCAATAACTTAATGACACTCAGTGCTGCTGCAGCCCTGTGAACTGTTTTTCAAACAGTCAAATCAAACAATCAAATTTTTCATGTTTTACTTGAACTGCTTATTTCTTCTAACTTTAAAAATCTCCCCAGAAGAAAAGCTTATTGAATATGAAAATAGATGATTCTTTGAACCCTTTTTATTTTCACAGCATCGCTAACATCAAACAGCAACTGTGTTTTTGAAGAGGAGGAAGTAATACTCTCTCCCAGTCTCTCTAGAATCAGTGCTCTAAAATTAATTTTTTATGGCTTTTGAAATATTAAATAAAGTTAATTAAAGGTAAACTGAGGCACAGCAACCTGCTGTGTGTAACTGCTAGAATGTCAGATGTCATCAACACAAACAAATCATCAAGATTACAATATTAGTTAACTCAAATGTTCATCAGCGTGTGTGTGTGTGTGTGTGTGTGTGTGTGTGTGTGTGTGTGTGTGTGTGTGTGTGTGTGTGTGTAACACCTGCTGTACAGTCCAAGTGTAGCAGCACCTGATGAGGTTTTTGATTGCATCCTGGCAGACATTCCTCATGCCTGTATGTATGTTTATGTGTAATTTCAGGATAGATGAGTTCACAGCTCCCATCTGCAGATATGAACAATCCATCCACATCACTGTGGATTTTTGCATATTCTTACCTGCTTTGAACTGTGGTTTGTGGTTATGATTTCTCTCTCTGACACAGTCCTCTTCAAATTTTGGTTTATCAGTAATTGTGCGTATGTTGATATCTCTTCCTGTGTCTGTCATATCTCATTGATATATGTGTTTATGTTCTGTCCTGTATACCTACAGAAGAAACTCACTGTTCCCAGCAGAATCTTCTTCATGCTGCTGGGATTGACAGAAATTTAGCAAGCGGAGCATCATCAGTTCATCACAGTCGTTGTCTCCAAATGTTGAACATTTAAATGATCAACCACGGTGGCAATAATGAGACGTGTGGAATTTTAAAATATTTTTTTGGCGCTTACTGATTGATCATTTACTCTTATACATCTGCAGTGCTTTTTTTTAAATTAGGGATTATGGAGCGTTTGTTTACTGAATCAAAGCACAACACTGGCAACTGATTGTCAGCAGTGACACATTAATCACAGTATATCTAATGTGCTATGTGAATCGTCAGTGTATTAGAGCAAAGTCAAAGCAGCCAGTTGCTAACATTATGTATCACCACTAACTCCAGTGTTGTTGTTTCACAACAGTGAATTTACTGTGTCACATAAGGGACAGAGTCACTTTTCAACGTCAGCTGAATGACGACCATATTTCTGTTCTGTGGATCATTAGTTGGTATGGTCGATGGGTAGTGGCACGTTCAAGCACAGCTCAGTAGATTGATGTGGTGTCTTCTTAGACAGGTCTTTGTATCAGCTGTCAGTCCACACCCTGACTTTCAACTGTCCATTTCTGCTGCTGCCACGCTGTCAATCCTCTTGAACACACTTTCATCATGAGGGGATTCAGCTGTCTAAAACATAGCAAATGAGTGACAGCAAGGAAATTTTCTGTAATAATAATAATAATAATAATAATAATAATAATAATAGCAGTCAGTCCACAGCCTGACACTCACCTGTTCATTCTTACACTCTACAGCCTCCCTCTCTTCTTCATGTTTAAATCTGCAATAAGAAAACCATCACAAACAGAACAAACACACACACACACACACACACACACCTGCAGCTTGCTCACACACATTTCACCTCACCCCCTCGCTTGGGCTTTAGCTACGGGAATACAGCAGCTAAATTAGCATAATAAATTGATATCACACTCTCCATCCAGCCTGTACAGCCTCACAGCTCTAGAGCTCCAACCAACACTTCATCTTTATGTTCCCTCAGCTATCAGTATTATTAGCTTGGCTGACCATTCTGTTTTCAGCCCTGGTGGAATTGCTGTAGATGGAAACCTGACACACTGGCAAGCAAGATTTAAAGTTGAAGATTTATTTATTTATTTATTTATTTATTTTTTGTAATTTTTTATTCCACTAATCCTCTAGTAACATTGCTTCAAAATATCCACGTATCATGCTTTTTTTTTTCTTGTCATTATACTTTTTCCTGCTGCTAGTATTCAGTTGTAGCAGATGGTTAACACACATCAGGTGGATGGAAAACCCTCTGGAGGTTCAGCCCGGCTCCTCCACCTCTATAAAGCAAATTAAACCTTGAGTCAACAGCTGGTAAAAGTGTTTCCAAAGCCTAGCCTATTGTTGCGTTGACCACAGTTGTCTGATACATTTAAAATCTAATTTTTCACTCCTGCTAATTATATTGACTTATTTACACAGTGTGAGCTGCAGAGATTTGTGGAAACACTGAATCACAAGAGAAGTCAATATTGACAAAACTGAGCAGAGTAGAGATTACTGTTAATAATGTATTAACAAAGCTATCGTACTGGTGAGGAAACAAACAGCCATTTGCAAAGCAGACAGGTTACATCAGAGATCATCTCTGTTTGAGACCAAAGTAGCTTTGTTTGCTTGGCTACAGTATAAGCTATTGTATGGCATTACAACATTATTTTTATATCTGGATTACTTAGTTTTGGCTATTCAAGATAATATTGAAAATGTGTGCAGTAAAATATGTTGAATTCATGTCCGGGACATGTCTGGCCATTGATGCCCAGATTTTTTAAAAGTGGTAAAAATGAATTAAAAATAAATATTTCATAAGATGTACAGATACATGATAATGAAATATTATGATTGTACAGTATTCCCTTTACATTCTCCAATAAAACAGCACTGTTACTTATTTGGAAAGCACAGTTTTGTTTTTTTTTCTTCTTTTTTTGTCAACACACAGATATCCCAGATGAACAAAAGGCCAAATTCACTGTGAAATGAGTCTTTTGTAAGTTTGTGAGTTTTCTCAGGAAGGTCACCGATCAATATAAGAGCACATTTCAGCCCGTATTTTTTTATTTATTTATTTTTTCAAGGTCGACATATAGAAACATGCTCTTTGTACTTGTTTTATCATGGCAGCTCTGCTTGGATGGCCTTTGCTGACCCTTTGATTGTGTGAAGAATAGCTGTAGGGCCATCAGATCTCATGTTCTCGATACTTCTCTGGAACTCATTGCACTGACTACATACTGAGGTGTCCAGATAGTATCTGCCTGTGAATCAATGTTGTTCGTGGTCTCGTGGATCATCCAGTCCTTGAGTTAGGTTAGTATGGGTATGAGGTTACAATCGAAATGGCATTTTGCAACCCTGGGGCTGTAACAATATCTATTTATTATCACTTGAAAACTGACAGACTGGACAGTCGGTTGACGTGATCTTGCGATAAAGACGGGAGGTTTGGAGGTCAGTAAATGTGTGTGATTTGTGGGTCAGCTGCATGTTTCATTTGGGACAGCTGTGGCTCAGAGGTAGAGCGGGTTATCCACTAACTGGAAAGTTGACGGTTTGATCCCAGGCTCCTACAGTCATCATGTTAAAGTATCCTTGGGCTACATTCTGAGCCCCAAATTGCTCCCGATGGCTGTTCCATCTGTCTGTGTGTGCTTGTGACTGGCTACTGAGGAGCAGGTGGCACCTTGTGCGGTAGCCTCGGCTACTCGTGTGTGAATGTGTGTGAATGGTTTAATATGACATGTAGTGTATAAGCGCTTTGAATGGTCGGAAGACTAGAAAAGCACAATACAAATGCAGTCAAATGATTATGTCTCAAGAGGAACTGATGCTATGAGGATGGTCTCCTCACTTTACAGTAATTTAGGAAATTAAAACAGACGCACTGTATGGAGGTTGCTTCTTGAGTGCCCTCCTCTACTAAGCTCCAGATTTTGGTGACCAAGTATTTTTTACTACATTTGCAAACTGAGAGCAGCTGCAATGCTGACTTGAATATCTGAACTTAAGACAATCTGGAGTGAATGATGTGTCTTATGTAACCTGGCTGGTCTGACATTTCTGGCCTGCTCATATCTGAGACCCTCCAAGCAATCAGAGATTAATGAGCACATTAGCTGCATTTATTTTGACAGTAGTCCCAGTAACCCACTCTGACATTTCAGATATCAGTAAAGCCTGAAGCGCTCTCATTGTTCACACAAGAGGTTCACCTGGTAATAAAGGAGGAAGGAAGTAAAAGGGAACATGATGGTATTATGATAGACCAGCAGGATAGAAGATAAGACCAAATGGTCAGATGATGACAAAATGACCATGATCTGAGACAAATTCGTATATTATATATTTTCTTTTGGTAATTTTTTAGTGAAACAACAAGCTCCTGAAATACTTGAGGTTGAATGCTTAGGGTTTGAGTTATGATGTTAGGAATTAAGGGTGTTGTCGAAGAGGGAGGCTTGCTCAACAGTGTTTGGGATAATATGTTCATTGTCGCAGATCAAGGTGCTAAACATTCTCCCTGACTTAAATATGTTTTATGAAACTGTGAAGTGGCATAAATGTAAAGAAGCAAGTGACATGTGTTACCTGTTACAACTGCTTTACAAATTAGTAGACTTTGCACCTCAGTTAATGGAATTGCTATGACCTTTTTGTGTTAATCCTCGCAAAACTGTGAAAGCAGAGTTGAGGCCTCAGTGGAGCTCAGTGGCCCTAACATGAGGAGCAGACAGAGAAAAACACTGAAAGAAAAAAAAAAAAAAAAAAAAATATATATATATATATATATATATATATATATATATATATATATATATATATATATATATATATATATATATATATCTTTTCTATATTTCTCAGTGCAGCTGTCTGCTGGAACTGTTTCACTAAAAAAGAGAGAGATAATGACATAGAATGTTTTTTTTAGACACAGAAATTCAGTATTTTAGTTTTGTAAATGCAGATAATGTGATGTATTAACATAATCACTTATAAAGTTTTCATTTTTAGGAACTTGGATTTAGGAAAATAGGCTCAGTGTTAGTCAATTTATTTAGCAGTCTCTCTCTCTCTCTCTCTCTCTCTCTCTCTCTCTTTCTCTTTCTCTTTCTCTTTCTCTTTCTCGCTGCCTCCCTGCAGTGATCGATAGATGCATCAAGGCTTCATTACTTTCTTCAGTCTTGCTGAAGTTCTGTCTCATTTGTCACATCCATTATGCTGCTGTGCATTCAGATTGTCTTTTTTAAGTAAACCTTTCTTAAAGGCAAAAGACAAATGATGCTCAGTCCTGGTAATTTGTTTGAGGAGGACAAAATGAGATAAAATGTCAGAGTCTAGAAGAGAGGAAAATAAAGAAAAAGCGTGTGACTGCTCATCTGGAGTAAAGTAGATTGCGTTTCTTTCTGAAAGACTTTTGAGAAGTCAAGCAAAAAATTATGTAAGTGATGCTTATTCACTTGTTGTCACCAATAGTTGGTTGGTAATTGTTGTTACTGCATGACTGTCAGTATTTGATTTTTTTTAGGCCTTACACTCTAAATATGGCAGTTGTTCGGTCAGTTCAATCAAGTTATTCAGGAAGAATGGAGTTGAACAATGAGTTAATGTCGATTTAGACATGCAGTCTTTCCCTTTTTTAACCACCTGCTCTTTAAAAAGAGACAACTACATGAGCAACAAATAGCTAAGGTTCAGAATGAAAAACAAAAAAATGCTCCTTAGCATTATCATTAGGATTATTTCAGATGCTTGAATTGTTAGTGCTCAATTTCCTACAATACAAATATCTACTTCATCACCATCACAAGACCTTCAGCCATGCATTCCCCATACACTTAAGAGAATCTCAAATGAAAGCCCAAATTGTGTTTACTTTTCATTACTATGGACAGTTTTCCAAGGAATACAATAGAAACTAACTTTTTTTTAAGAACTTGAAACTTGCTTTAGAAGGGCACTGCATTGAAGTGTTTTAATGACTGATCACTTGTTTGGAAGGCCACTTTACCTGATAAATATACATCTCTCAGCAACCATTAATAAAAGCCCCCTGTATTCTTCTTTTCAGGTTTATGAGAAGAAGCAATAACGTAATTGAGTTGATAACAGACGTAAGCTTTTAAATGAACCAATTGTAATGTTGCATGTGTTTCTGAGGTCCTTTAAATCTACATTTTAGGTGTTACTTAACAGAACGAATGAGGTGTGGTGAGAGATTGGAAAGATCCTGGTCCCGGTTCTGAAAGTGTTACACTGCTACTATTACTACTACTACTACTACTACAAACACACACACACACACACACACACACACACACACACACACACACACACACTCACACACACACACACACACTTTAAATTGAACTATTCTTATCTATAGTATGTTGATTAATGCACAGAGACCTTGTAAAAGTTAATTTTGTTCATTTGATAGTCTATTTTGTTATCAGAATATTAGTTATTCTTTGCTTGATAATTGTAATATCTAAATGTTCAGTGTTGAGCAAGGACAGACTGTGTCATGAAAGAATGGTGACAGCTGGAAAGACAGTTGGTTGCTGAGAAGGACCAGAGCACGGGGGGTACAGGCCTGGCAAGCAGAGCTGTGCTCTGACAAGAGTTCCTCATACCATGAGTACAGATTGATGTATGGAGGGGTATCTCTGGAGCCAACTGACAAGCGGGCTCATTATCCAAACATGGCTGAAAAGTTTGTCTGAACAAATGAAGACAAGAGAGAAATCTAGAACATTAATCTTTGGTGCAATTCTATGCAACAGACTTTAGACGTGTTGTTTTTATGCATGTTTTTTTTTTTTTTTTAATTCGTCCCATTTTATTGAATGCAGTTTCTGAAGAACGCCTTAAAGAAATATCTTCAAATTTGGCAGTACTGTCTACTTGGACTCAAAAAAGAAGTGATTAGATTTTGGTAGTCAAAAGTCAAGTCCACTGTGGCCTCGTCTACCTCATTCTTGCGAACATGATATCTCAAGAACCCCTTGAAATAATTTCTTCAAATTTGGCACAAATATCCACTTTGACTCAAAGATGAATTAGTTAGATTTTGGAGCTCAAAGGTCAAGGTCACTGCAACTGTCTTCGCCTGCACAAAATTGACAAGTTACATCGTAAAAATGGCCACTGCCATCAATGAATTTTATCTTATTTGCCAACAGGCCTATGGCAACGAACAGGGTGGCTATGTGCTGATGCCAATATTCAGCTGATAAATTGGTGCATTGCCACAACCAATGTAATTGCAGAAGATTATCTACGATATAACCATTATTCTTCCAATAACTTATAATAATAATTTACAGACTTTGCAATATGTGCTCTCTTACTCCCACATGAGGCCTGCTTTGTTGATTGATCACTAAGTATAATAGAGACTCCACAGAGAGACCGTTCACTGGAAAAGCACTACACACACATGCATGAATATTCATGGTGACAACACAGACAACATGAATGATGATGATGGAAATGACTACTCATATATGCAAAAATTAAGTGGGGAGGACAGATAGTAAATCAAGTGTTGGACCTGTCAATGTTGCTTAAGGTTATTAAACATTCTGCTAGATACTAGCAACATTGTCTGAATCTTCTCAGTGTCCTGCAAGTTACAGTAGTTCAGCCTCACAGTTCGAATGCAGCAGCAGCAATGTAGAATCTTTTTTTTCTCTTTCTAATGACACAACTTTCCCATTACACCACCTTAAAGCAATGCAATTCCATGACTCAATCTGTAGTACTTATAGTCTCATCATAGATTTCCCTTTATCTCCCCAACTCCTCTACTTGCTCTGAGTGCAGGAAGAACCAGCATCATTATCGATAAATCACCATGGCTAGGGGTGATAGGAAGATGTGTCAGGACTGACTGGGAGCTCCAAGCCATCATTTTTTGTACTTTGGCTGGTCTTGTGTGTGCGTGTGTACATACATTGTGTGCGTGCGTGCGTGCATGCGTGTTCTCTCATATCCATGCTAACAGATGCACTAGAACTACCAGTGGTTAATATAGTGATTAAAAAAGTGACTGTACATGCTGTCAGGGAAATTCTTTTTCCTCTAGAACCTCATTTGGCCTCCTGTGAGGATCAGTGTTCCTACATTCACTAAGAATGTAAAGTGTTGCCCTTTAATTGAGACCACTGCTGTTTTAATATTGTCCCTGTGAAGCAGCTGTATCTCCAGATCTGTAGTATCTTAATGAAATATGGATGCATTGCATGCCTCCCTTGTCTTGTGTATCCTCCTGCACGGCCCCACAGCCCTTAAAATACTCCATTATTAATATCAATATTGCAGAATCTCCCACTTGGTGAGATCATGTCTCATCTATATGCCAGGCCCTTCTGCTCTCAGCCATGCGGGACTAAGCTGTTTCTCTCTGCTAAACCTCATTCAACCTCTGACATTTTGCCATTTTCACTGGAGATGAGATCTCCAATAAAAAGCCACCAATTCTATCTGGTATCACCATTTTTAAAATATTTCACACCTTTCATTTTAACACTTTAAGGCTTATATACCTGTTTCAGATTGAAGATTTTCTAGATATCCCT
>NC_142181.1:8169718-8179718 GCF_026936395.1 Plectropomus leopardus | reverse complement strand
ATGCATGTATTGCAAAGAGACAGAAGACCAAGAACCTTGTGGCCCCATGTAGTGTTGTGTAGTAGTGGAAGAAGTACTGCTGTTATTTACTTAGGTAAGAATATCAATACAACAATGAATAAACACGTCACCAGTAAAAGTCTCACATTCAAGTTAGCCCATTATAAATTAAATAGTGAGAGTTGAGAGAGCAGATAGAAGAATGCACAGTAGCAAGTGTTGTTTTATTGTTATTTATAATATTGGCAAAAACAGCAGTAACTTTTGCTTGACTAAGTCAGTGCACACTGGTCACACTGGTTGGATGTTCAGCACTGATATGAAAAGTAAAATAAAAAAAAAACAACAACATAAGCTGTTTTGTATTCTACTGTTGTCTGTTTGGTCGGCTCCTTAATAGGAGTGTGTTTGTGTGTGTATGCGCACATCGGGTCATAAATTTGTCACATCCTGTCTCTCATCTAAAGGCACCACTTCTTATGGTACATCTGGCTCTCCACAATGAATGCTACACTGACAGTGTTCTGTATAAATTTGTGAAAATATGGACCTAACAAGTGAGCAGTTTGCTGCCTTCAAGGCTCTGGTTGAAGAATCAGACTTTTGAGTTGAGCACACATACACTTTGAAAAAAGAAGGTTAATATTTAGAGATCCAAAATGTATGAGAAAAAAATGAACAAGTGTGGTCATGTGTTATGTGGCTGCATTGCATTCTATTTAATTGAGGCTTTTTCCTTTTGATTTTAATGGTTACTTCAGTAGTGGAAATGTATTTAGGCACGTTTTGCTTCCGTTCCAGTTATTTCTTTTAATTTGTTAGAAATTAGTCTAGGGTTGCACAAACCTTTCCTAAACCCATTAAAACTCATTGTATAAAGTTTGTGGATAAAAAGTCTTACCCAAGGACTATCTAAGAACTGAATGATGTATAAGCCCAGGTTCAATCCCCACCTGCAGCGATTCTGTGTAGTTCCCATGTATTGAGCCTAATTTTAGCAAATCCATGGCTTTAAAAATACAGAGTGCAAGGAAGGAAATAATCAAAGTGAATTGCTTTGGAAGAGTTTGCAAGGTCTCTTTGAATGTTTTTGTCACTATGATAAATTACCACCACTCGAAACCATTGTAACCAGCATGAATTGAAGTTAAACCACAGCTGTTCTTTGTGTAGAGCTTTAAAACCTTCAGAGGGTAGATATTTGATACTGAAAGGTTGGCTGGTTGAGTGTACAACACTGTTTGTACATGTGCATAATAATAGATTTTGGTATACTGAGGGCCACAGATGACAAACTGGTTGTGTCCTCAGGATCTTGGCTAAAAGCCACATTATTTGGCTTCAAAGGGAGGAGTCATTTCAGGGGAACTCATTTTTGTCAACCAATTAAGACGTATTTCCTCTTTAAATCCTTTGAAGGATGCAAACTCTAAACTGGGACATTATTCAGGTCTATTGGAGGAGACACGTGGCAGTTCACATCATCTCAAGGCCAACAGAGGGAGGTAGCAGCTGCAGATGTAAAATGTTATTTAATGCTTTATGATGTTAAATGCACTTGTTTTCTGGTATATAATGGTGATGGTCTATATGAATATAGATGCTGCTTTATTTGAGTTTTTATTGTATAATCTTAATAAAAGTGGATACCACATCTCCTATTTATACTATTATTAGACAGACTTTTGATGAGAGTTAGATCTTCATTTGCTATGATGCAGCCCACTGCACAATTAATAGTATATTTACTTCCCTTTGTACAATTGCATGCTCAATCTCATGGAGCTTAATGCCTTTTTTAGCTGTAACTAGCAGCTCTATAGGTCAATATGTGGTTGGTTGATCCACAAAAATATGGGCAACAGTTTTTGCCCTAGGAGGCTAAAATTTGGCGTTGAGGTCCGGTGCATAGCTTACACACTTGAACATGCCCCAAAGGGCAGCTGATCAATCTTTCATGCCAACTGTTCAAAAGGTGGACAGCTGGGAGTGGTGCATTACTTCTAAATGGCTTTACATAACATGACCAAGCTCTAGAAACACACACATGCACAAGGCCTTTGCACATCAAGCCCACATTTTGTATGGGAAATTGACACTTAAAAATATATACTCCCTCACGTTGTGTCAATCACATTTTTACACTGACTCTGAAACTTTCATTCATAATTGATAAGTTTTCTGGACAGTTGTAATGTTCTGCATTTTTTCCCAAAATTGCCAAAAGCCTTTCGAGACTTTGACCATAAGCAGTGAAGAAAATGTGACGTAACCTGCAGGACACGAACATTAACATGAGAGAGGATCAGGGTCTACAGTGTAATTTCCTAACTCAGGTAGCCTACTTTCAACAGCTTAAATATAGTAATATAGTCATTTTCAGGTGGATGATGACAAGGAAGAAAATTTTCATCCAGAATGAGAGCCACATACAGACAGAAAAAGAGAAAGTGACAGGGTGTAGACAGAACGGGAGGACAGATTAGCCTCTACAGGCAGTCGCAGTGCCAAATGCAAGATGTGGGCAGAGAGTGGCGACAGCCAGTGAGGTGTCTCAAGTAGAGAGAAGCAAGAGAGCAAATATGCCTTTCCATTTTGTCTCACATTTTGAATCTTTGCAACAAAGAGAGCAATGAAATGCATCAGACCAAGTGTGCAAGGATTGAAAAACCATAGAAAAAATATGGATTTAGTGTGCAATGTCCCTCACACACATGCACACACACACAGACACACACATGCACACACACACACCATTTTGCTACATTACCTTTCATATCTCATGACCATGCATGGTCATAGCTAATGCAATTTTTTGCTTGTTTTAAAGATTAATCACTTCAATACATATTATTAACAAATCAAAATAATGTAAGCATAGATGACCTTACACCTGGCATTCAGACTGAAGTCTGTGCAGAAAAAAAAGAGTCTGGAAAAGGTGCAGATATGTTTTTAAGTTTCGCTGAGGTGGAAAGGCCAGTGTGTCGATGAAAGCAAAATGCAAAAAGTGCAATATAAAAAGACTGACACTCATGATGCACATAAGGCATGTGACTTAGACATCCACAGAAGATTCTTTTCCACTGAAAGAAGAAAAATGTTGACAGACGAAAGCATTAAATGTGTGATGATACTGAGCTTGTAGCATTCCTCAGACAGTACATGAAACATATATAAATACTGTATTTTCAACATGTTTTCCATGCCTTTTTTTCTGAGTAATTGACCTTACATCTGCAATCTGACTGTCCCAATGCAGTGCTCACATGGAAGTGAATGAGCGAGATGCTGTCTTTGACATAGTGCTTTTACATGTCTGAAGACACTCAATGGTATCTAAAGATGCTAGGATAGGTACATTAAGTTGGCCTATGTGAGAGGATTACCCTAATGTTGACCGAGGCCTGAATGTAAACACACAAGAAAGTATTGTTTCAGCTTCCTGGAATATAAAGCTGTGTAATAGCTGATATACAGTATGATGCTGGTGAAGATCCCTTGGGTACTGTACAGTCTTGTGCCCAGAGGCCTCAGGCCTGTCTTTCCTTTGCTGTACACATTTGCCCTGTAATTCACCAGAGAGAGAAATATATTAATTTTTGTCAGGGGGGGTTACGGGAGCAGATTCGGGTTTAGTCGATATCATTAGATATGAAATAAGGCTATTATCCCAAGAAATGAAGCTCCTGCAGTTTCCCGTTAACACCTAGTAAGCAATGAGTCATTCAAGGCTTTATGTTGGGTTGTTATTGACTTCTGTGGCTCGTGGCGATTCTCCCTCCCTTAATTATTTACTCTGCCCTTTAGCCTCCCTTCATTGCCTCTGTTTCTGACGATAAACTATGCAGATAAAAACATGTTTATGATGATGATGAAAATGATGAATGCAAAAAGGAAAAATATGACGAAGATACAAAGATAAAAAGAAATTTGACTCGGGGAGAAAAATTGTAGAGAAGAATTAGAAGATAAGGACATGTCACATGGGAGGAATAAAATGAGAAATCTGCAACAACTGCCTGCAAATTACTGTGCCTTCGTGTCCATGGTCTCCTAATTAAGAGAACAGAGGGAGAATGCAGATTAGAGGGGAGGGCCTGGAGATAGGCCTGTGGCTCTCCAGTCTACAGAGAGAATCTCATCCAGGGATTCGCTCCGTTCATACAAAACAATGAAGGGGTCTACATTATTCATCTCCGGGAGTGAGAAACACAGAGGCAGCGAGAGAGAAAAAGGATGGAGCAAAACTTGAGTGGGGGTTGGAGAGATAAGATGTGGAGGCACACCAGACTGGGTTTGAGAAAAGAACAATTTGGATTTGTGCACGTATGTTAGTGTGTTTTTTCTCTCTTCCTCAGGGTCCTTTTACATTTGTGGTTTTGGGAAATCTTATTGGGAAATTCTTGTGTGGGTTTTTAGGCAGTTTTACCCACTTACTCATGGGTTAAATCCTCCTTAGCACAGACTCCCAGCCTTCCCGACTGCCAGTCACATGTAATTTTAGTCAGCCATTTAGCTTGTAATGATGCTGCTGCGTTGTAACAGCTTGGCAAGAAATAACAGTATTGTTAGAAGGTGCTTGCTGTGTCTGCTTCTACAAGGTGTTACATCCTTAAAGAATCTTAAAAATAGGATTATGTTTTCTCACATTGCACATTTATGTCTGGCGCATGACAGGTGTTTATGATCTAATATAAATTAATTTATTTTTCACATGAGTTTTTTGTTTTGTTTTTGGCCACAGATGCTATTATCATCTTATTGACTGTGCAGGCTACATAAAATAAATAAATGAAATAAAAACAATTATATATATATATATGAATCAAATTTTTAAATCTGCAAGGTATTTGACCTATTTGTTAGCAGTGTTGTGCAGGATACTAAAAAGTAGAAATTACTAGTTACTAGTTACTTCACCCAAAAGTAATTGAATAATTTAACCAATCCCTACCTATAAAAGGAAGTAGTTCATATGGATAGTATTTTTTGCATTACTTTTAAATATATACTTAAAATATCTTATTAAGAGAGACATAGCTATATTGATTTAGCTTTGCTGTGGGACATTGTGGGATAAGATAACAGTCAAATGATGCTACCTGTTATCACTATGATGAAAAGTAAGACATGACACAACAAAACACAACAGATACCTTTTGATGGACCTATTTATTGTAGCCTACACTAGCCTTCAAACCAAGCAAATCAGTTTTAGTACTTTTTTGGCAGAGTTAAAATGAAATAGCAACTGTGTCTCAGACATCCGACAGTAATTCCTGATCCTGATAAGCCTAATAAAATACAAGTGTTATTTAGGTCTACAAAAACATAAACACACAGAGGTTTATCCTTTATAACTTTAACATTAATTCAAATCCTACAAAACACCACTATAGGCCCTATTTGTCCTCGATCTTAAGGAGGGAAAAATAATGGCGATATGTTTAAGACAGCATGCTCATATTGCCTGAACTGTTAGCCATTGCGAGCTATAACAATAAGGCTAGGTAACTCTTGATGTGTTTGTCAAACAGCAGGTCATGCACGGTCAAAAGAAATAACAAAGGAGCCTCCTGAATAATGGAGCACATCCACAGGATCAGCCATTTCCAAACTTTGCATCCATTCTCTATGAAGGCTGCCGTGCAATGCTGGTGCTGTGTTGCATTTCGAGAGATGGCATTTGGTTCCTCATTTGCATAAAGCTGAATCCAGGCTACTCGTCACCTCTAGAAACTCTTGTAAACTAACCATTGTCAATTTAAAAACAGACACATTTAGCAACATTACTTACTTCTTTCCTCAAATGCTATCAGAAACACATTTCAGTGAACTATTTTTGTAAGAGAAAGTTTCCAAATGTGACACTATGTTGGTCCAATAAAATCTGGGAGCAGACAGCCCACTTACCCAGTGACAAGGCCATTAAGCTTCCAATGCTGGGAAGCAGTATGTCCTCTTGCATTGAAAGCTTACATTAACATTGTGTGAAATAATCCACCCTCCACCTTCTCTCTCTCTCTTACACTTTCTCTCTCTCTCTCTCTCTCTCTCTCTCTCTCTGAGTGACATATTTCTACTTACGACCCAAACTCGTGGAATTACAGTAATGTATTACTCCCAACACTGCCTGTTAGATGTTCCTCTAACCTTTAAAGGAACTGCTAAGCTATAAGAGTCATACCAGCTGCATTTACAAGGCTGTGCCTCTGGCTTCTGTGGGATCAATACATAAATCAGCCTCAGTGGGGGGTTCCTGCAAGAGGAGAGTATAATTTAGTCAGATATGCTCTGTAAATCACTTTGCATAGAGTTCCCAAGGAATGTTTTAGGGTTTACTGTGCATGCTGCTCAAGAATATATGAAGGGGACACAAGGGTACTGGTTTCTTGGGATTCTTTGCAGCCTTTTGTTTACCATGTTGGTCTGTGTTTAATTTAAACTCAAATAAAATCTGTCTGGAATCTGGCTCCATATTTGGCTTCCTGTGTGATTATGAGAGTTAAACAATATACTGTAAATTACACCCATCGATTGAAGATAAACATCACCATCTGAAATTACAGTGGTTATGAATGTAACCCTGTTTCGGTTGTTGAATTGTTTCAAGATGCATGGAGGTCTGGGAAACAGATGCATTAAAATACACTGAAATTTTGTGAGTTTCATAATTTTTATTCTGCCAGAAGAGTCTTTGACGTTAAGTTAATTGTGTTAAGTCCAACTTTATCAACATACTCGGAGTACTCTTTTTTTTTTCCAAACTGTCACAACACTGAATTTTCATTTCTTTGGTCACTATATTAAAGTGATTTTACTCTGTACATTCACTTAGAATTTTCAGTTCCTAATTGAGCTCGACTTCCAATTGATCATTTGCTAAATTCTGCCCCTTGTTGATGGTCTGTCAAGCTTTCAGAGAAAGCATGGAGCCCACTATAGCGAACTGCACTCCCTGAAGAAATATTATCTAATTTTCAGAAAAACAAAAACACAATTTCTGAGAAACAGACAGAGGGGTCTAAATGATGTGTTTGAGGAATATCCAGGATATCAAACTGACCCAGCAACAAAAATAGTTAAAAGTTAAAGATAGAAACTAAAGCCTACAGATCACTGAGTGAAAGTGAATCACCATTTCACCTTGCCATATACAGAAGACAATAAATTAACAAACAATGACTGGGAGCAACAATGTTCCTGTAAAGCAGGTCAGGCCTTTATTCACACACTTTCAGTAGCTAGTGTAGCACAGAGGTGCTCATGTAGCACTCTTTAGTGTTCATTTCACTTCCTGATTTTGTTTATAAACTCTGAACACAAAGATGTGGAAGCAAAGTTAACTTTAAAAAATAATTTTCTGCCATTTTAAATTTCTGACAGAAAATAATGTTTTTCACCTCACCTCCTCTTGCATATCTTTTTCAACCTTCACTGTTGTTGATCCTGAAAAGTGCTTTTGCAAAATTAACACTTGTTCAAAGTAATGATATTCCAAGGATTTACATTAAGTGCTCTGCAAACATCAGTGTCTGTCACAGTCACAGGTTTGATGTAAAACCATTTAATAATTTTCTATTACCACACACATTTAAAGGATTGTGTAGCTTTGGCATTGTTCTACTTGCTGGGTACTTGCATGCTTTGGCTGTGTTCTAGTTAAACAGTTTTTTTGTTAATTGGCTACTGCTGTTCATTTCTGTCCAACAGGCAGTCATCTCAGTGGACTAACTCTGTCCAATAGATCTGTGGTTTCTGTAACGGTATCACTACCATCAAAAATCTCAGACTATCTTGTGCCAAAACATCTGAAATATTTCTTGAAGTTAGCAAAAATGTAATTAAACAGAATAAATCTGTGCATGAATGAGGCAATTTCACAGTGTTGCTTTTAATTTATGTAGACAGTCCTAAGAGTCATTTGATGTGTGTGCATACTCCAAAAGTCTTAGTTAGTCATCCATCACTTCTTGAAAGGCATCCCATAATTTAGCTGATGAGTTATACCTGAAGTAAGGAAAATAAAAAAAACTTGAAGAGTGGTCACATGATGATTTTGTACAAACTCATTCTCATGGACTCATAGTTGCATTGTGTTTGTGTTTCGTAGTTGCTTGCAGTGAGCTCATTTGATCTCTCAGCCTGTGCATCCTTTTACTTCTGCAAGGAATTAATCTTGTTACACCATAGGTTTTCACCTTGAACAGTACTTTGGTCACTAAACCAGTCCTCCTCAACACTGCTTCTCTGTGCCTTAACTCACTCATAGAACTGAATAGCAAGAGGAGGGATGACCCTCAGGGGCCAACTCAAAGCAATTATTTTGCAGGAACATTGAGGAGATATCGTTTTGTGTGCACGGGGTAGTATGCAATCTTCTCCAGTAGGAGATATGGATATATAGTAGAGGTGCCAAGAGTCAAATGTTTGTCAATGTAGAGATGTGGCATGATGCACAGAATGATTGGCTCTCCTGACCATAGAGCACTGGGGCATTTGCATTACCAGTCGATCCACACATGCAATTGCTTTTCCATTTATCATGGAATATAATGTGGGAGCAACGGAGTAATGGCATAGTCAAAGAGTAGATTGTTGATACAATTACCTTTAACACTGAAGGATTTTTTTTTAGGCCTATCCTTTTTTAACATGGACTTAAAGTACTTTTTTAATATTATCTAGAAGTACTCTAAATCTGTAGCACATTGTTAATGCTTCATTTTCACTGCATGGTTCATCTTGACTCACTTCCATTCCTTTTCCATGCCAGAGCATTTTCTGAATTTTGTTTTCCACTGTCGATAGAACATCCTTAGTGTCGGTGGGATTCTCAGATGATGGCTGTAGAAATGCCACATTAAACTCATCTTCAGCCCTGCACTTGCTGAATCCTTTCACTGGCAACCAAACAGAGGCATATCTGCATTTTGGCGATTGTTGACAATAGTTTACAGCAATGTTTTGCAGGCTGCCATATTTACCAGCTCCAACATTGCAAAGGCTGTTGTTTATTCTCATGAGTCTTTGTGTTTGTGTGCTATGTGTGCTATCATGGCTATAAGGGGTCCTAGAGACACCAGTTTTGGTGGGATATACCACAGAAGCCATATTGGGTATTTTTCCAGGTATTTATATGTCTATCAGTCTGTCTGTGGACATATTTTGTGAATATGATAATGTTGCAACCATGCAAGATCGAGTTGTGAAAATTAACACGTGAAGGTATAGTTCAAAGATGGGCATGGTCTGAGTAAATGAGCCTGAAGTAGGTAGATATGAAGTATGGAAGGAGCCATTGTTCCTCCTTCTTTAAGTCCTTGGCTCACTAAACTTTACAGGTGTGTAGATGAGATTACCAAAACAATGTTTGAAGATGGGTGTAGTCTTGGCAAGGGCACCGGGAGTAGGGTGATACCCCTTAATCAAAGTTCCCAATGTATAAAGAAGTCAAAGACTTGGTTGATTTTATGGAGTTTTTTTTTTTTTTTTTTAAGTTTTAAAGCAGAACCCTCCTCCCCCCACATCCCCTCCCTGAGTTATGCCACTCTCTGACATTCACTTTGAATTGCGGATTAAGTGGAGTTATTCCATAGCAAAATGGTCTCTAAACTCTGGGTCAAAAATCATAGTTGCTATTGTCAGTAGTGTGACTATTTAAAAATGGTGGGTTTTTATAGGATGTTCTGTCAGGAAAGTGACAATTCCCTCTGACTGTTCAGTGGTTTGCATTTTTTTTAACTCCTCCTATGTACTATCAGCTCAGCTTGCTTGGAACCTCACCCAACGTGGTATCAAAAAAAGTACCAGGTGCTATCTACAACTGTTGCTAATGGAAAAACAAAAAACAAAAACCGATTGAGTCGAGTTGAGTATAGTTGTGCGGTACCATGCAGTGGAAATGCAGTATAAGTTGAATGCGACCTTGTGTATGAATGTTATTGTTTTGCTGACTATTGCTTTTTTGCATTTTAACTCAAAATGAAATGAACAA
>NC_142181.1:8107218-8167218 GCF_026936395.1 Plectropomus leopardus | reverse complement strand
GGAAGATTGTGCTCTACTTTCCCTTTGCTATTGTGAGGTTTGCTGTTGACCTCCGGGCTGACACAACAAACTGAATGTCTCTAACATGTTGGCTTTGCAACCGAAATGAAGTGAAACATTTGGCTTTGATGCAGCAGTGTGCGTATGGTGAGCAGCCAAGGTTGTTGAGATTTTTACACAGCCTCGCTGCTCACTATGCCAGATAAAACCACTACATGCAACAGGTCAACTGAATCATATGACTGATGGGGAGGCTTTCTTTTTGCATATTTTACCTTGTCTTCTCCTCTACTCTGTCTCCTTCTACTGTGACTTCTATCTGTCTGCATTATTAACATATTACCAGACTTTGAGACACTGCAACTTGCACTCAGTATGGCAAAATGCCGTATTTGATGTTTACCGTCAGCCCTCACATATAAACCAAAGGACTGACAAAATCTTAAACAAAAGTGCAGTGTTTCTGAAACCTAATGCTATGGTTTCATTGGCCAGCAATGGCAATAGATATCAACATATAATTTGCTGTGACTGAGTTGGTGAAAGTGACAAGCATTGAACCAAGAAGCTTTCTCCCAACTGCACAGAAGTAGCAATTGTTTGTTATTTATGGTTAACTGCAGACACATACTGTATATCTTGTCCATAGACTTGGCAAACAAGCAGAAATGATTGCTTGTAGCAGGCATATGTGGTGTGGAACTTAAGCTAACAACCAGTTACACATGTCAGTCCTAAAGCTATAGCCTGACATTAAGGGTGTGCCATTGTGCACTGTAACGAGCAATACATGCTGGTGTCGTGGGTGTCTAGGACAATGGGCCAGTCACTGTGAAAAATGTCATGTGGCATGAAGTTATTCTTTAACATGGTACTTCAGCATTTTAGCATGCACTTCCATGAAGAGGTGGGACTATGCTTCCCAAAATGCAATCTCAGAACCCAACGTTTATTGGTCTAAGGACAATATAGCCTCTGGGGGTAACTGCCAATATTTCAGGACATCCAGTGTAGCCAGCAGCTATGCAGGCTAAGACTTCCTGTTCCATGTGCTGGTAATTTTTTGCTAATTTGTATAAACAGGTATCTGTGTATGAATGCAGATTAATTAAAACATAAATGTGAATGCAAACCTAAACCATTGTCAATCTATAGCTGATGGCCTCTGAAATTGCATTTTGGTTCATGCTTTCCACCTCACCAAACAGACTGCTTACCTGCCACTTAAATGCAGGTCAATATTTGTTGTTAGAATGTTTAGTTAATATTTATTTTTCCGCGCTGTTTTAATCTTGCTCTGTTAAGCACTTTGCGTGATTGTATAAAAAGTGCGATATAAATGAAGTTTGATTTGATATAAAATACTCAGACTACAAATGGGAACCAGAGAGATTCCAATACCAAAGTCTTTTCCCGTTGTATACAGATATATTTTCAAAGAGATTATCCATAATGCAACTAGATAGTATCTCTCCTTAACCCCTAATATTCTTGTAAAAGCCTTTTTTTTTTTCAAGTTCCAAGAACTCAGTTTGTAACACAGGGTGCTTGTTGTAAATGGGTATTATCCAGGCTCAAGAAGAGATAACCCCTATGACATCACCACAACATTGTCAAAGCAATTTTAACAGAATATTTCCACTTTTTCCTTTGTTTTGTAATACACTGTAGGCAATACACTGACTATGGACAAGCACCCACCTCATACAACCCCACTTCAAAAAATGCTTTGAATAGGTAATATCATTAGAATTACAGTCTGCCAACAAAGCCTTGACATGAACACACTATTTATTTATGTAAAACATTTCAAATGAGAGTATATAACCTACAATAGGTGTCTGAATGAAAAGGAAAAAAAGAGAAAAGAAAGAAAAAAAACGTAACGGGGAGAAACAGCAAATGATGACATTGAGGCAGTAATGATGAATCCAGGTAATACTGATGAAATCCAGGTCATGGTATGGTGTTATGAAATAATGTGCAGGCATTGTCACTTTTAAAATTTACATGGTGGAAGTGGAGGCAAGAAGCCTTACTGATGTCATTCTACTATATCATGTTTTTTTGTTTTTTTATCACAAAGGGCTTTGTGAGACAAAGCCTGGTAGAAGATAATTCTGTAGCTTGGTTCCTGCAGCTCACAAGAAATAGACTGTAAAGCATATTATTGTAACCAGTTGCTATGCTCTATTCTTACACTGTAATCACACAAAAAAGCATGCATTTTAACACAGCATGAAACTGGAATTTCAGTTATAGAATAAAGTTTTATTTTTAAAAAAAAGACCAGGTGATTAAAACCAATTGTCCCTCCTTCCGAATCCGCAGTATCTAAGGAATGCCTTGAGGGAATTCATTCAAATTTGTCCCAAATCTCCACTTGGACTGATTGATGAAGTGATTAGATTTTTGTGGTCATAGGTGAAAAGCAAATTTCCCTCTGACTTTGTCTGTCTAATTCTTGTGAGCGTAATATCTGAAGAACACATTCAATGTAATATCTTCAAATTTGGCACGCACGTCCACACGGAATCAATAATGAAATTATTAGAATTTAATGGTCAATAGTCATAGGTCAAGGTAACTGCAACCTCCAAAAATGGTGTTTGGCCATAACACAGGTATTCATATGCAAATTATGGCAACATTTTACACAAATTTAATAGGATGAAATGATGAAGTGGTAACATTGTATACATGTAGAAAAGGTCATCTTCGCTGTGACATAATGCTTTGCAAAAGAATTTCTGGATATTATTCTATGTCATAACTCAGGAACAGAGGGCAAGACATATGGTCACATACTAAATTGGTGACCAATCTTGGGTGTTCATCTTGAAACTGTGCTGATTGTATAGCTCTCCTGTGCTGTCCCGTGGGAGATGTGTATGAAGCATCCCCATTTTAGCAGATGTAGATGTAAACTGTGAGTGCAACTTACTGCGGTAAGTCACCACAGTTGGTGATGCAAAAAAATAAAAATCAAAAAATGCAAATGGTCCTATCCAGAGACAGTATTTGGTTTGTCCATTCTGGGTACTGTAGAAACATGAAGGTGCAACAAGGTGCACACCATGGACAAGGACCACCTACTTATGTAGATAAGTGGCTCATTATCAGGTATCAAAACACAATGATTCTTATTTCTAGATGGTTGTACACTATAGACACATACTTCTTATAGTCCATTTCTGCCAATATATTTCCCAGACTGTGGTGTTTCCAAACCACATATGAATTCTCTGATGTCTTTATTTACTATTTGCAAATGTTGAGTTAATGAACGTCTTAGGAACAACGTGTGAATTCACCTTAAAGAATGGATTTTGCATCTTTAACTCAAAGCTATACATCTGCTTTTCTTTCTGCTGTAGTTCTTCCTTATTGATCAATGCAGCCGTGCAGTTCCTCTGCTGGAGTCATCATGACTAATGAGATGGGTAGTAAGTCAGGGCATCTCATAATATGTATTAATAAAAACACTTTAAAGTGGCTGCCCTTTCACGGAGACTGTAAGTTAAAAAAAATTATGAGTCATTGCTAACAAATTTTGGAAATTTCGCAGCTTTGAATCCAGCTTCTAACCAGCATTGGGATAATATACGATGCAGTGTGATTGCCTTGATGCCAAGCACAAAGAAGCAGAGCCATGATTACTAGTTATATTACATTTGTCTCTGGTGTGTTCCAATAGAATAGTTTCCTGGGGCATTCCTTGCTATCACCTTCTGAACTACACAAAGTTGAATAATAGATCATACTCTCATACGCTTTCGCCTCAAAGAAGTTAATCCCCTTTTATAACCATTGTTGTTCCATCATTATCTGTCACAGACTGCACTGCTTTTCGTAGAAGATACCAATTATTGTGTATGTCTCTTCACTGTGTCATGCAATAGCACTATTACTGTCCTCAAAAACAGCTTTTGGCTCTGTGGTACTGAACAAGAAAAGCTGGCATCCTACTGTATATACACACAACACACGTGTCATTGTTCCTGAATTATATAGACAAATGATCTGTAAATATCACCAGCGAACCAAATTCAATAGCAAAGGAATTTTCCTCTGAGCTTAGTGTGTGTCATCTTCTATTTATTGAGCTGTCAATTGCCTTAAATGGAAGATCCTGAGAAGTGTTTAATGCTAACAGCTAACCTGCCTCTGTTCCCTGAATGGGACACACATTTTTACACATCAGTTGTCATATTTACTTAAAGTGTATTATGTATTTCTATTGTGTACACTGCAGCAGAATATATCACCAGTTCTGCTGTCGAAACCACAACACCCACCAACCCAGAGCGTCCCACCTGCATGATAATAACCCCTCTGTATCTCAGCGCTCGGTTTGTCCGTGCGTGTTTGTGTGTTCTCCAGTGTGGGGCAGAACGAGAGATCACTGGCCTTTTGTTAGGTACTGGTTAAAGCTGCTGTGTCCCTGGCCTCCCCTCCTCCATGCAAGGAAGATTGCAATTAATTACACACACACACACACACACACACAACATTTCTTAGATCACTGACGGGCTTTTGAGAATTGTTAACGAAAAATATAGATAAAAGCCACATGGGAGCCATTCCTGTATAAATCTGTATGCAAAGGAGAGCCTCTTTTCCTCTCTTCAGAGCCCAGTAGTCCCTTTTTAAGTGGCCTTAATGCATATGCTCTTTCATAAACTGTGCAATCTCCAAGATAGCTAAAATCTTCAGAAGCTTTGAGGAAATAACAGGCGCTGATTATTAAGGGCCAAGTTGGGAGCAGCTATGCAAGCATGCCTCCCTGAAAACATTTTTGTGCTCCTTAACTAATGCACTACCATCAGCACCTCCAAACATTCCCGTTATTAGTAATTTCACTAAAGTTACTTTTTAGCTGTGCAAACATCTTCTGAACTTCCATTTTCTTCAGTCTAGTTGTAAAGCCTATATGTCACAGTAGGTTACAGCAGCTGAAAAGATGGCTGTTAAAGTCCGACCTGAACTCTTGCCTAAAATCTGAGAAATCTGAAAATGAGGCTTAGATTCCATTTCTCACCAGCGCAATGCGTAAATGCAGTGCAGGAATACAGAAAATCTGCATCAAAAGTTCCACATATGGCCAAAAAATTCCACAAAACAAAAGTCTGTGCAGACAGAAACATGTCTGAGGGGGCTAATATTAACTACAAAACACAAACTAATCGGACCCCAGATTGGATGCTAATGCTAGCTGTTGTGGCCAGCCCCATTCCGTGAAGCAAATGCATGTCAGCTACATTACCTTCCTTGTCGTATCCCAGTGGATTGAACATCTATAGCTATTGTATAGTCCTTTGTTTGGTTGTTGAGGTAGTTTTAGCAAGTGCTTGTTGTACAGCAATGGATGTTGAGAAACCAGATTGATAAGTTGTTCCCCCATTTTAGCAGCAAGCTTGCTATGACCTCAAAATAATCAGGTGGAACAAATGAATTAATAGGTCAAACATGTATTTGTGCGGGGGGAAATTTGCTGGAATTGAAGTATGTATGAATATTTTTGCCTGCTCAAATGTCCAGAATTTGACAGCTTTCATAAGAACCCACCAAAACATTTTTTTAATGAATTTTCATGAGGATAATTTGGTTATAAATATGTGCTTGTTATAAAATGACATTAACTACACAAGAGGATTTAGGGTCACATATGGAAACTTTAAGTTCTAAGGTTACCAGTAGAATTCAGAGAATAACAAATAAGTGCTGACTTTAGTCTCGGAATTCTAAGTCAGAATTCTGACTCAATTCTCAGAATCTTGATTTAATTCTCAGAATTCTGAAATCAGAGTTCTGACTTAAACACTGAGTTCTTATTCAGGTCTTAAGACTTATCTCTCATAACTCTGACTTTATTCCCAGAATTCTAAGTCAGAGATCTGACTCATGTCTCAGAATTCTGACTTTAATCAAATTTCTGACTTTATTCTCAGACCTCTGACTTAATTCATAGAATTCTTCTGACTCAGTTATTAGAATTCTGACTTTATTCTTAGAATTCTCTGTCAGAGGCTTAACTCTCATTTAAGTCTCAGAATTCTGACTAGATTCTTAGAATTCAGATTTTCTTCACAGATTTTGGTGTGATCTGACTTAAACCTCAGAATTCTGACTTTGAACTCTAGGGTACACTAGGTGTGTGTTTGTTATTCCAATCTGACGCGCTACACTTAAATGGGAGAGCTGTTCTTCAAAGCCATGGAGCGTTTATTTCTCTATTAACTGACAAACAGTAAAATTCATTACACATTCACTTCATTTGGCACTTTGCTGCTCTTAGTGGTCAGAGTGTGCCCTGAAACTCCCAGAGCGTGCTGCTCTGGATAACCGAATGGTACATTCCAACAGTGCTCTGAATTTCTGAGCAGTCCAGTTTGTACCAGAGAGTTACCCTGGCACTCAGAGTAAGTGTTTCTGAATGCACCCTCAGACATCTGATTTTGAACTCAGAATTTGGACTCAGTTCTCAGAATTCTGATTCAAAATTCTGATTCTAAATCTGAAATCTGCCCTTTTACTCAAAATTGTGACTTAAATCTGAGAATTATGACTTTATTTACAGAATTCTGACTTTCAACTCAGACCACAAATTTATCATGTCACCCTAATCCTCTTCCGTGCTCATCCACACTACCTTGTTTTGGTTCATTCAGACTGCCTGTGCTCTGAACAGGATTACTTCTCCTGTATGTGCACAGTACAATTACATTATTGTTGGAGATCTACATTGAAATTATATATTGAATCCTCGCTGTGTCCTGTACTTGTATCCATGTGCAGAGTAGCATTAAAACGTTCTTGTGTCTGATTTAAATATATTAACCAAACACCACCAGAGACGAAACAAAAAAGCACTGTGCAACGAATGACAATGATTCACATTTGTATTGATGCATTTTCTGAATCAAATAAAATGCTTAGTGCACTGCCTTGATTGTTACTCTTCAGTTCATTAAGCACATCGTCAAATGAGCTTCAGATCATGGCCTATTAAGCCGCAGCTTGATTGGCCAGTGGTGAAATGAAAAGCACTTTCTGCATTTGCTGCTGGATTGTAAAGGCGCACCTTCAAAACTTGTGTCCTTGCTTAAGTTGAAAGTGGATGTAATTGCTTACAGAGCTCCAGCCTCATGGCAGTCATGGCAGTCTAGACAAGAGGTGATTATGTCTGGTGAAGCTATATGCAGCTGAGCTTTGCCCTGTTCATGGTCAACAGAGTTGGCACTCTTGAATCTGTTTTTCATCTCTCTTCCTTCACTTAATTCACTTAAACTGTAGAGGGGAAGAATATAACATGGACTATGAAGAGAAAAGACTATTTCATGCATATAATTCTCCCAAAAAAGTGTATTTCAGAGTCCTAGATTGTGGTTACAGTGCAAATATTGTGGATTTCGCACACAAACGATTAAAAAAAATGCATAACTGTTTTTCTTTTTTCTTTTTTAATGATAGGTTTCACTGCTCTCTACCTAAGAGCACCCTGAACTTATGTAATTTACCACATTAAATCATAATTAACTACAGAAAGTCTTATCCACTGGAGGGTTCATGGTCCAATGCAAATCTGCGCGGCGTGAAAATGCTTGGCAGCCACTGCTCTAGATAACTGGATACCTGTGAGCATACCGTTTGTTTGAAGACTAATGATAAAGTGATGCTGTGAGAGAGTCTTTGCTCGGGTTCACCTCCAGGGAGGCAAGAGCAAATACAGTAGTTGTGTATAGATTCTAACCTGTGGACCTGGTTCGGACTGTTGATTTTGAGCATATCCCCGGGACCACTTGATGTCTCCTTTTGGGATCTGTGTCCAAATATGCCAGATACATCTATACTGCTGCAAAGGGTATCACTGCACAACACCTGCTTTTTGTTTTTGTTTTTGTTTTCCTTTAAAAAAAAAAATCAACATCCTTTCTTCTTTGGCCACAATTCCTGTCCTCACTCAGTTGTGTCTCACTGAAAGGGACCTCAGGTGGTGCTGTTGTCCTGACAACCAATAAGGGGAGCATCACAGCCAGACGGCTGGATAATCTGAGAGAAAGAGAGAGAGAGAGAGAGAGAGAGAGAGAGAGAGATGGTGGTGGTAGTGGTGGTGGTGGGGGGGGGTTTCTCAGACTCGGAACAGAAGCCTGCCTCACTCCATCGCAGTTGCTGGCTGTGCCGTTCCTTTACGCAGAGAGCATTACGCATCACTGGACTATAGAGCGACGACCCCCGAACAACACCGCACGCTTTCGTCCCGAAACTCTTTTCGGAAACCCTTAACACGCATCCCTCCAGGACTGTTTTTGGACCTAAAAGCATCCCGCGTTTTCCGAGAAGTCTGGACAACTACTCTTCTTCCTCCTTCCTCCCCCCCCTTTTTTAACCCTTGGATCTATAGCTCTCCGAACAGCGCGCGCTCCTGTGCTTTAAAATGCAAGTCGGACGCAAATCGTGTTGGAGGCAATTGCAGGCTTCTTTTTTCAGACTGCTGTGTCTTATTCCCACAGGATTTCCCGTCCGGAGTGTGGATATGCAGAGGGCCACCGACAACATCACCATCCGTCAGGGCGATACAGCGATCATAAGGTAAGAGTCGCCTTCCAACTTTCCTTCTCTCCTCCTGTCTCCCTCCGGATGCAGAGCAGCACCCTCCTTGCGGGCTGGCAGCAGCTGCATGCCACAGATCTCGGCTCCATAGGGTATCACCTCATGGTTAATTTGCAGTGTAATATGTATATTTTGCTATTTTCTGCCTGCGGAAAACTTATATTTTCCGCAAGACTACAAAAAGTAAAGGGGGTGGGACGTTTCGGAGTTTATTTCCTTGGGTCTGCAACTTTTATTTCAACAACCAGTCGATACCAAGATAGCTGTAATATTTCTGTATAACATGCATTATGTTTTGGTGGTCGATCTTTCTCCCATGCACTATTTCTATAGAAACTGCATATAGATTTGCAATGATATCCCTCTTCTAGTGGTATTTACATCAGCTTAAACGCCTTCGCTGACATGACGCACAGAGAACCGAGGCTGTGGTCACCAACGCGCTATTTTTTTTTATTATTATTATGCTTGATTCAAGAGCTTGGCACACCGAAGTGCGTCACGGTGTCCGGAGATGCTGTGTGTGAGTGGATTAATGGGCAGAGACAGGGGATTCTAGACTTAGATAAGAGGATGATGCGAAAGAGACAGAGAACTGTGCAGTCTTGTTTGGATTTTACGAATTACCGCGGGATGTTTAGAGGAGATTAATTGCACCCTGCAGGGGACAAGTAGGTGAAGTAGCATCAGTGTCAGAATAACTCCATTGCTGCTCATGGCTGTTTGCAGCCCCCGTGAATCTAAAGCTCCAGTCTGCGAATTCTGTTGTGTGTGCTGGTCCGGTTTTTGTGTCCATAATAGCCCCGCATCCCACTTAATCACCTCCTAGACAATGCAAGCTGTCAACTCAGTGGTATTGTGGTACTGCTGGGCAGATGTCAGTGGGACCACGTGACTAAAGCCATGTGTTTGTGGCAGGGTATAAATGCAAGAGGATTTAGATTCGGTTATTTTTTGCCTTTTTGTAAACAAGGCGCTTTGCCTCCCCTCCAGCCCTAGTGCACCCCCTCCACACACACACACACACACACACACACACACACACACACAAAATGGGATGTACTGTTGGGAAGTCCAGTGGTATAATAGGCTGCATACAGAACACTCTATCACATTGACTTTTCCCTATTCCTCACTCTCCCTCTGTCCTCTCCTCCACTTCCGTGCTTTATGTACAGTAACATCAGCCAGTGTAATGAGTGTGAGAATATAGAATGCAATTATGGGATAGACCTTTAACACAGCCTGTCAGGAAGCCTGCAGACGCACAAACAAACACATGCACAAGCACATTTCCCCACATGTGCTCGGAGCTTGCTTATAGGTGCGTGCACGCACGCGCACACGCACACGCACACGCACACACACACACACACACACACACACACACACACACACGCACACACAAGGCATAAATCTCTTTAATGGATTCCTTCGTGCAACCAGGTGCCATCCATTCAGGCACCTGCTGATCAAATTAGTCAATTGACTCAGTTACCGTTGAACTCACCAGGGGTCACAGCTATTTGTTTCACTTTTCCAAATCCAATTGAGTACGTCTTTGCTATATTCAGCCGTTTAGTCACCCAGTCAGTGTGTCTCCTTCAGGAGGTGGTGGCGGCAGGCGTTTTTTGCACTCAGCCAGAGCCATATGAGATTCTTCTCTTCCAAGAAAGCATTCCTAAGTTTGCTATTTTAACCATTACCTCTGATAAACGATCCCTGAATAATTATCTGTGGTAAGCACTCAGGGAGCATCATAATTAATTTGATGTTTGTAATCTACGTATCTTGTTGGCATTCGCCATCAGTCTTATTTATTGTCAAATCAAGCAGCGATAAACTGCAACTCAGATCCCTGTGGCTCCATTGGAAAACACAACCATTTTTCACACCCAGTTTCCACCTGACAAATTGGATATGGGGGTGGGGCGCGAAGAAAAAAACATGAGGGCTAAAATGCGCGAACTTTGAACAGGGGTGGGATGCCGTCGGCTAGTAATTTGTCGAGCTACACAGTGTATCTGATTCCATAAGCTGGGTTTTGTGAAGGCTGAGGGGATATTGGTGACCTGGGGGCGTAATAAGGCCCGCGCTCCTTTAGTGGAGCCTGTGGCTGCAGTCGTGACATTCATGGCACAAGAGGAGAGATGCTGGAATAGAGAAACAGTGTGTGGCCAAACAACCACTGTGACAGAACACACAGCGGCGGGCCTTGCTGCTGAATTGTGAAAGGAAATGTAGTTTTACCAGGGTCTAAGACCTGTGCAGAGCTGAATAAATCAGCAAAATATTTTCTATTTATGCTTGGGACATTCAAATTGGCAACACTAGTGTACCTCATTGTGAAAGCCTTTTTCAAATGTATATTTTTAAAGGGATACTTTGCCTATTTTTACAAGCTTTGTATCAGATCAATCTGTAGATGAACTGTGGTAAACGTCCATCCACCCAACCAGTGCCTATATCCAACTCCCCACCCCGACAAAATGCTGTGGTATGTTGCAAAATGATGGAAAACATGTAATCTGGCAGAGTTTCGTTGGCTGTCCTAGGCTGTTGCTTGAACTACATGCTGAACTTCCACATTTTTGTATTTCATGTTGCCTGTTCTTATTTCCAAGTCTTCGTATCAGCATATGCGCCGCAGGATGGCCTCAGCTGAGAACGCGGCCAGCCAGAACTGGACAGAAAACCAGACTTTCTCCTGGGAGTCCTGGGTGTTTGCTTCCAGTCTGAATGTGATGTTTTTGCCTACACCTTACCACATGCCTCTTTTGCCTAATCCTAATCATCCCTGCCAGCATGTGCATTTGTTGACGTCCTGACATCGGTTGCCATGTGCTTTTGTTGGCTAAACAAAACCACTTGCGGTGTCATCCCACCCGTGCTTGTGTTAACATCACGGTAGTGGAATCCCAGCATGTAAATAGCAAACACAGAAGGTACCTAGAGCATGATATGCAAATGCCAAGTCCACTGCAAAGCGGCAAAATATGACAACTTGAGATGAGATGAGATGTGCAGTGAATTCTGATAGTTGAAGGTTTTCTTGCTCCTGACCAAAAGTGTAAATTTTTGCTGTTTTCTCTGGTCATGTAGCACCAATTCCAAAAGTGCTTACGTCTTCACATGCATAGACAGCCTAATTTTTGAAAGAGGCAATCTTTCCAGCAGTGAAACTCTTCTTAAAGCTTTATAATGGCTATGGAATAGTTTATGCGGTGAGAAAATGTAATGCATTACTTACATGATACACTTGCGTTACAGATCACAGTGAAAATTCTCTAGAATTAGATCAGAATGATTTAATGACGGGGCATTTCATTCAAATTTCTGCCAATACTTTGTTGTGACAGGCACGACTTCTTTTCAGTGTGTTGTGACACCATGCTTTGTTCACAGAATCTCATTTCCCCCCTCAGACTCCATCAAAAGTGATCATAAACTAAATATTGACAGATATCTCCAGCAACTGTCGGCGGTGCCTATAGGGAACAGCATTGAGTCTAAATTGATTTCCTTCTGTCTTTCAAGAATGAAATTTAGCGGTAGCATGTTCTTCCTTTTAACCAGATACAGCGCTAACCTTTCAACCCCTTTGCCTAAACGGTTCATCGAGGGTTTAATCTGGAAGAGATTATTCTTTAGAAGTTGTTATAGTGTCTTAGATAAACATTGTTATGCCAGCGTGTGTTGAAGTGAATTAGAGCTTGTGATGTACAGTATGCTCTGGGATTAAGATCGTATCAGTGGTCAGGTTTTGTAATATGCTTCCTTTGGATCTCTTGCATAACATGCTTTACTCAGAAGTAAGCATGTAAGCATGCCGCATCCTCGACCATTTTAATGATGTGGTGGCTCTGTGTTGAGTTCAAAGATTAGCGACTATATCTGGGTCTTACATTTGTCCCCGAGCTGTCTTCTTCCTCCAAAGGGAGGGAGAATTTTATTTGAGAATGTGTATCTTCTTGAAGTGACATTTGCCCCTGGAAACCGTGAACATAAGTCCTGGCATATTAAATCTAGGCCTGTTTCCCAGCCGTCGTGTTCCAGACCTATGAGATTTAGGTCAACTGAAAAACACCCCATATATCAGAGCGCCCTTCTATGGTGACTTAGCCTGTTCATTTTTTTATTTTTTTTATTTGCAAGGATGATGCCAACAAGTGAAATCAAACCATTCTCATCCTCAGCAAGTCACAATGTGTATCTGAGGAGAAGAATAAGAAAAGTTTCCCCACATCTCTTCAAGCCATTTCTGAGTCACAATAGTTTACTTTTTAATTGCTTTTTTTGAGTCCCTCACTATGTAGTAGCCTGGGGAAGGTTGTGATGTCAGGCGAAAGCCCTGATAATTGACAATTGCTTATTAAAGCATTAATGACACAGTCTCTGTGATTGCTCTCCTCTGGGTCAATTATCTGCGCTTTGACAATACACTCTGCCTGGCTTGTTACTTTCCGGGAAGATGATTCTGCACTTGTGCTTTGCCTCAGAGGATCTTCGTCAAAACTTAGCCCAGAACTCTGCCTTTAATTTGAGTCGGAGTCGGCCAGATATTATGTATGTGAAATCTGCTAGAGGCTCAGACACTACATAAGACATGATGTTAGTCTAATTCAAGTTCCGATACCATTCACAATGCCGGGGAATACAGCCATTTTCATTTGCATTATTAAAACCTCAACTATTGAACTCTGATGGCTGATGGGTCTTTGAGTGCTGCAGTGTGCACCAGCCGCCCTGCAAAGAACTGTGCTTTTCCAACATGGAAATAAAGACTTTAAGGATGTGGGAAATTAACTGAGAGTCACAGCATGCCCCCCTGTGAGGAAAGATGATTGCTTATTTCCACAGTACACCTGGTACCGATCCTGCAACACATGCTCAAAGCAAAAAATCAATTTTTCTGGAGGCTGTGTTGAAAATAATTTTGCAAATATACTACAGAAAATTGCTTAACTACTTATAAAGTTAACCCAAAGTCATGCTCTCTTTTTTTAATATGAAAATATATTTTGTTATGACAGGATGGATGAAAAAAAACTTTTTTTCAATTCCCAAACTATGACAGGACATGACTTGATAAATGCAGTTATATTTTTCATGGTCACTGTCCCCTATCCAGTACTGTGCAGGCCCAAGTCCAAGACCGAAACCCACGCCACACCTGTCAGACCTGACCAGATGAACCTGCCTTCTACTGCTAAATTTAAGACCCACTTTGAACCTGGGTCCAAAATGCTTCTTGCAGTTAGTGTCATACTTTTGGATTGGCTGTTATTCAAAACACACTTTACAATACTGAACACTACTCATCAAATATCCCCAAGAATTAGTTTATTGGACAAATTGGCACAATTCGGTGCAACATTCAGTAGCACTGCAGGGAGGAGTTTGGCCTTTACATTGAGAGAGTAAGGGTGTCAAGATCAAGGTGGTGGGTGGGCATGTAGCATGTCTGACTTCATGCTGCTCTCGTCAAAGATCAACAATTAATGGTGACCCTTTTAGCTGGAACATTGATGGTTCCTTCACCGCAACCGGAACCTTAAAAGTATACTATGCAGAAAGTCCACTGTCTGTATCACCAGCAAGAGTGTGTACTTGGCATTCTTTTCTCTATATATTTGTTTTTCTTTGGTAGTTTTCTCTTGGATGTGGGCACTTTATGTTCTGGTATCTGGTTGCTACCTTTTATTAAGTCCCAACCTCACCTGCACACTGTGTCCAAGAACATCTCAAACCAAGCAAAATAATAAGAAAAAAAAAAATACAGGGCGGAAAGCAGAGTCTCTGAGGATGCAAACAGCAGGATACACTCCTAGTGGGTCACAAGTGATGAATTAGAGGTATTACTTCTAAGTCGTCATATTATTTTTTTTTTTTGTTTTATTTTTTTAAAGAAAATCCAGCATAGTTTACCTTTAACCATACTGTTGTTGCCGTGTGATAATGATGCAGAAGTAAATCATAAAAAAATAAATAAGTAAACCTTGACTTAAAAAAAAGGACTAGCAATACTGGTTAGTAAAATGTAAGAATCTAAACCCTTTAGAACCTGGATCAACATCATTTTGAAGTGCTGCATTCAAACGCCTTTCAAAACCATTTAAACCTCTGGGACCTGAGAAAATTGCTTTGATTTCTTTTGAAAACATGGAAAATAGGAAATGAGCAACTTAGCAAGAGATGTCTGAAAAATTGAAAAGAAGAAAAAAAAATGAAAGGGTAACAGAAAAATTATGTGAAAATTAGCTGTTGGGAGATTATTTGATATATAAAAAAAAGAAAAAGGCACCTAGATAGAATTTTTATAATTGTATATTTAAAATTAAGTTAAATTAAATTAAATATGTATTTATTTATTAATGGCATTTTCATGTTTCTTTTTGCATTTTAATTTACTTCTCTTCTCTTTTTTTCTTTTCTTTTTTCTGTTGCTTATTTTCAGGAAGTTTTCTTGTAATTTTTTTTACTGATTTCTTGCTCAGTTTTTGACCATTTCTAGTCTAGTTGCTCATTGGCCCTGCTTTTAAAAAAAGAAGGCAATTTGCTCAAGTTTCAAAGGGTGAAATATGTATCTTAATTTCATGTACAATATTTAACACACTGGATAACAGCCAACAGAGAAAAAAATGACACTTCAAAAAAGAAAAACATTGAAGTAAAATCGACTTGGACTGTGATAAAATCATGCAGAGGCACAAGCGAAATTTTTACAAAGAGAGTATGATTAAGGTGGCAGCTGGTGCGATCACCTGGTACAGTCACAGATCCTTCTGATACTTTGTTTATCTGAGTTTGTGAGGCTCCGTGAGCAATAACCTGCACTGTGTACTGTAGATAAAGTATAATAGATATATCTGTAAGGAAAAGTTTAAAACACGGTTTTTGTATAGCCAAGTTTATGAAAATCATACCCACATACACGTGGTGTTTACCACAGTTCCATAAAACCAACCTATAATCAACATTTCTCACTGTCACATTAAGTTATGACAGAGACACAGTGCAGATATTCATTTTCACAGACAGTACAAAGATTTGGTAAGGTGATACTGTTAGCACTACAGTCCAGGTTGGATTCCAAGTGGAGGCAGGAAAACAGGAAAAACAGATCAATTTTTGGATTTCCGGGCAGAGGGCAACAGTGCAACAAAATTTGGGATGCCCAGTCCCAAGGGGGGGTTCTATATTTCTCTGTACAGCTCATCACATTGGAGTGCTGCCTTTTTTTTTTTCTTTTTTTTTACGTTTCCAGCCTCCCCAGGCAACTCTCAGTCTCTCAGTCTCTTCATCCTCTCTTTCTTTCTCTCTCAGCCAGCATTGGATTGTCCAGCTGTGCTGTCTTAACCTGATTCACACAGTGAACATCGTCAGACAAGGGGAAAAAGGAGGGAGAAAAAGATGGAGCTTCTTTACGAGGATAATAAAGGGAAAACTGTAAAAGGGAAGAGTGGTGACTGGTGGGAGAGAGAGACAAACAGAGGGACGAAGAAGAGTAGGATGGGTAGAATTAGAGTGGGAGGGAGAGGGGGAGGGCAGGGACACAGTATTAGTACAATCAGCACAATAATCCCTTCTGTTCCAGCCTGGGCTGGTGTAGGATTTTCAAATCAATTTCATTTTCACTCATGATGCTACAGTGGGAGAGCTGAGTGGCTGCCAGTTGGGTCATTATCGTCTTGTCCCCATTTTGACTTGGGACGGAGCAGAGGTGAGGGCGGGAAACTTCGGGGACGCAGGGTTTTGGTTGATATTCTGCCAATTCTGCAAAGTTTTTGCGAGGGCTTTTGAACGGCTCGGAGTATTCACAAGTTCCAGATGCTTTCATCTTGGGTCGGTAGGATCTGAATAATAGCCCTGCAGAGACAGTGTAAAGTCTTTTGACATGGCAGAGTTCTGACGTTCTCATCTGACACGGCACACAGTCCAGTACAGTTCTGTATGCTTCCTGGGCCTCTTTGAAAGGCTCCCAACCAGATATGTTCCATGTTTGCCAAACCATCCTTTGAAAACACACCAGGAAACTTTGAGCTCTTCATTATGTGTTTTCATTGTGTTTTTGTGAATAACTCAACCACAGAACCCAGAACTGAAATGCTTTTTTTTTTAATATAACTGAATATTAAAGCAGTGCTTCTACCTAAAAGCAATTCCACTCCATTTCCCCCTTTACCTAGTCTTTTGTTGGGCAGCCCAGACTGTCTCTAAGTGCATATTTAAACTACTCAGCAATTTCTCACAGCCTCTGGCCACCTATAGGCGATGGCGGTAGAAGTGAAGTGGAAGAGTATTCTTATTACTCTCAGAAGAACTCAAAATGTCAGAGTCTTACAGAGCTGCAGCGGATGTTGTATAAAAAATGGAAAAGTGTCAAACTGTATGTTCGAAGTAATTACTATCCATACCCTAATGTACTGTGCTGTGCGGTAGCAGCAACACATTGCATGTGTATGTCTTTCCCACTGTACTTTATGATTACATCTTCCGCTCACCCAGTATTTGTCATTATAATGGAGCTGCCATCTTTCAGAGGTTTGGCATCATTACTTGTGTGCCATCATGATTAATTGCAAAATCAGTGCAGCTGCTTGAAAAGAACAAGTGCTTCAATTTGACTGCCATTAACCACCCAGTTTGTAACGATTTAGCTATTATGTAAAACTTAACTAAAGCAGAAATTTGAATTAAAATTTTTAAAAAAATCACAAGCACCTCTGTGTCAACCCTGATGTGAAATGGGACAGACAAATGGAGTGAATGGACTTGTGTTGAGCTCTGTTCAGCTGCAGCTGTGGAGGCAGGTTAAATAATTTTAAATCTGTCAGTCAGGATGAATTCAAATTAAAGCTGAAACATGTGGGTTTTAGCTGGGACGACTCCCGTCCCTGCAGCTGTAAATCCTCATGGCTTTAAAGCAGATTAGAGGGTCTGCAGTAAGTATAGCCCTGGATGAGCACACTCATTGTTTACCTCCCATCTCTTCCAAAATCAGCAAAAAATCTGCCTGCTGACCCACTGACACAAACTGCACAAGATGGCGTCACACTGTGCTGATAGATGTGGTTTCACAGAGGGATGATGTCGTCATTGGATGAAGGTGCTCACTCTTGCAAACCTGCCATACAACTACTGTTTTTACACACACCTCAATAACTGCAATAGAGATGTTCAGACATTGAACACAAGATTGTCAGCAGTTTTTCCCTGCTTTGCTTCCAGTTACTTCCAGATGGGCTTTGATTCAAGCTCATGTGACACCTATATTTGTATTCTTTAATTCTTGTAAACAAAATACCTTTTCTTCCTTGAATAATCGTAATTTTTAAATATTTTCTAGCAAATCGAGCTGTCTACTTTTCATTTTTTCTGGCCTTTTTTTTTCTCTTTTTTTTCTTTTAGATGTTCATCAACCCCCCACCCCCCTCCAAAAAAAAAATGATGATTAGCACTTATGCATGCTGTATTTGTTGTCTTAATAACATAGGAGAGACAATGCTAATAAGTTTTTGTGACAATCAAATCCTGTAGCTCTGCTATTATCATCGTAATGTCAACTCATTTTTCTGAAATGCCAAATATAAGTAGTTAAAGCATTATATTTATTATATCAAAATCATTACTACTCATTACCATGATTTGTCTAATCTGATATGATAGTCAGATGTTTGTTATCCACAGGAAAGGCATTGATATAATATGGCATATGCTGCTGTTACAGTTATGCAAAAAGCAGCTGGAGGTGATTTTTTAATATTATGAATCCATGACATTGTAAAGGCTGCAGTTGTAAAGTGAATTGCCAGACATGTTTTCAAATGTAATTTTGAATGTCTTTGTCTGAAGAATTCACTACACATATTGTATGAGCTAAGGAGCACATTCAACACATGGCTGATATTTATGCTAAATTTTGTGGAATACTTAAAAGGAAAGATGATCTTAGACGATAAAATGAGTTGTTTGTAGGTCTGTTAAGACTGATTCCTCAAATGCAAGTGCGTATGTTTGAATAGAAGTGCTTGTGTATGTGCAGTTTGCCACATCGTTTTAATAATGCATGTTGTGCCGGAAACCTTTGTCTCGAAAAATGCACTTGATACATTCTCTATAGCAGTCAACTGCCTAGAGGGAAGTTATAGGTGTTTTTATATTTAACTTTATTATCCTGAGGTGGATTTGAATCAAGATACATTTGTTTTTTTAGCATCATTGTGTTAAGAGGGTTTTCAGCTGCATACCAATATTTTACACTATTACAAGTACACCTACCAGTGAAACATTGAGTGCACCTCCCGGGGAAACCCTTTGAAACTATTTGTTTCAAAGGGGTGCTACGTATAAGTGGCCTTAATGGCAACATGTTTTGATCTGCGTTATCCTACTGAGTTTTACTTTCCATTTCAAAAGACAGAAATATGAAAAGGCCATCGTGGTAAAGGTGTAGGAGATTAATTAGAGTTTCTCTCTTGAGCATCTGGCATTTGAGGAAATGGGGATGACTCCATGGCCTACTTGCTCTGCGTTCCCCTCTGATTTGTGTAGCATAAATGTGTCAGACATGGAAAAGTTAAACTGAAATACTTCTTTTTTTCCATTATGAACAATGTGGCGTCATTGGATGAAACCTTTCAGCCTTAACAGGCAGGAAAAGGGAGAAAAATACAGCATTGCCTGTCTCATTTGCCATTAATTATTCCCATTCAATTCAGTTTAATCCTCTAATCAATGGAACAACATTGTTTTCAATTACCAGAATCACATTTGTGTGTCTGCATGGCTTGCAATTACCTCCAATTATATCACATCCCCCTGTGAGTAGTTCGGGTATTGATTACTGCCCCCTCATTCATAAAGCACCCCCTACCTTTTTTTTTATTTTTGTAATGTACCAATGACCCTCAACAAAGCCTTCTTGTCAGCTGCCACCTATGGGCTTGTCGGGAGCTCAGTGTGACCCAGGAGTACATGGAAGGCTTGACTAATTCATTATTACCTGATGTTCAGCACTTAAACTGCATTAGCTACAGCACTGTGGTGCACTCACATTTCAAAGGCTGTTTGTGTATAAAGTCTCTTTCACCACCTGAGGACAAGTGGTGGCATTTGCCATCGTCTTTCTGGTAGCACATCAGAAAAAAGAGTAAAAGACAAAAAAAACCTTGAAAAGAAAGTAATGTCTGGTTACCTTTCTGCAGAATACAATAGAGGGAATTATGCTTTTTGTAAAAGTGCTGAAATAAAAGCAGATGTAAAGTCACTGCTTTGTTCTAGCAGTACAACCCAGTAATTTTCACTTTAGTCAGCTTATGGAAATGTGAAACACGAGAGGATAATTAGGTCATTAACCACCATATTAGGATGTCCAACAGTGAGGTGGGAAATCCATGGCTTGTGGGAATCAGTGGGATACTAAGTTGTATGAACGGTTTGATTATTCAGTTGAATAAATTCAGAGTCTCAGCCATAAACATTGGATATATATATATATATATATGATATGGAAATATTTGATATGGAGATAATATTGAATGCAAAAAAACACATATTATTCTAGCTTCTTCTGTTCCTTTTTTATCAACATCTGAATTTGTGCATTTTCATTTAAAAAAAAAAGACATTGCAGACAAAAAGCTGAGAAAAATGCATTTTTTGTGAAAGAAAGTAATTTTCAAGAGCAAAATCAAATTTCACTTGCAATACTTGATATTACTAGAAAAAAAAGGTTTTGTTTTACCATCCTGTGATTCCATTTGAGTTAAAGGGGAGCACGCCCATTTTTAAAATTCTATGGACCAAGACAGTCCAAAAATAATAGTAGACATGAGCAAGTCTCTCCCAAGTCAGTTTTCTCCAGTATGTGTTACTAGCTCTATATATATATATTTGTTTTTTTTTTCTTTTTTCTTTTTATCATTTGATGTTTTTGTTGTTTATGAATAGTGACTCAAAATTTTGTGGCCCCAAAGGACATCTCTACATTGCTCCCAAACTCACATTTTGACCTATGTTGTCTTGTTCAATGTGCAAAATAAGCATTCATTTGCCTGAGAAGTTCATTAAAGTTGTGTTAAGTTCTCAATTTGCTTAATTACTATAGCCCCTAAAATGCAGGAGTTTGCAGAAATTTGCATTTTATTGCTTTGTCTCGCACTGCCAGAGGAAGTCACGCAATGTGGTACGCCTGAAGTAAACATTGTACCCAAAGACTAGGAACAGGTGGCCAAGTACAAATACACAGTCCCTTGGAGAGATGGCAGTAACAGCCTTCTTTGTGTCTTCAAACAGAAAGGAAACAAAGGAAGGAAACCGCTCAGCCTATTTAACCACGGCTTGGTTCAGAGTCTTATAAGCCATTGCTCAAAATGATGTCTGTTTTATTTCTTGAGGGCATTTTCATTCAATTTTTATATCCCCACAACAGATGCTGTCAAAAATAAATCATACACAGGAAGCAACGGTGTTGAGTTGTATGATATGTTTGGCATGTTTAAAAATTAAAATGTACCGGCTTTGTTTTTAGGCTTGTGTGTCATCATGGTTTCTGTACACCTACAGTATGTTTGGGTGTGTGTCTATTTCCTCATGTTTATGTGCCGGATTCCCACTAACGCCTATGTGAGAAGCCTACTGCACCAGGGTTAAAAGGATTAGAAACCTCCATAGTTATCCAATCAGCCGTGGCAGAATACACCAAAAAAGAATTGGCAGACACTCCATTGACAGCACCACAGGCCACAGTCATCTCCTCTGCCATATTGTATCAAAGAGGATGCATAGTGCAACCATGCTGCTCCATTCAAATTTTATTTTGGCCTAATTTAAACAGTATTGACATAACACATTAAATAGATATTTTCAAAAATGTTCAGACCTGAGGAACTGGCCTCCTCTAATGTGCGTGTGTGTGCGTGGGTGAGTGTGTAAGTGTGTGTGTTTGTGTGTGTGTAGGTGTGAGATGCGTCTATGGAGCCTCAGTGAACTCTCTGACTCACTTTTAGAACATTGATTTTCTTTTCATTCTGCATTTTCACATTGCATTTTAAATTGTTTTTTTTTTTCCCTTCTGCTAGTGCAAGACTGATTTTGCTATCCTAAATTAGTACACTAACGCTCTGATATGCTTTAAAACACACCCTTACACACCCCATTTGAAGATTCCCTTGATCCTCAAAATTGACTCTTACATCTCTTTGAAGAAGCACCGGAGGCTACAGACAACACCTGATGGTTTCACATGATTTCACTTCAAAACTGTAGTTACTTATTCTGCTAACCAAACTTTCATGTCTTATGTTGACGGTGAGGTGGTGGAATCGTTTCTTATGGATTAAATTTCAATCTTGACCATACTGCCCTGTAAAAAGAGGAAAGACCTTAGCTGACCTGAACTGAGGAAAGGACTTTGAAGTTGTTTTGTTGTCCAGCTAAAAATTAAAGCCATAATGTTGGAAATGTGGCAGTTCTTGACTTTTTAAATGAAGTAATTTATTGACATCAAAACCTTAATCTCAAACTTGACTTAGGACCCTCATGCATGTATGCAATACACTATATGATAATAATCATGACCTAGAGAGAATCAGTTTCTAAATCATGAAAATATCCACTCATGACACTATAAAGAACAAGGATCAATCTACTTGTATGGTTATTTTTAAACCTTTTAACTCTGATTGTCTTTCAATGGTACATTAACAACTCACATCATAAGGGCCAAAATTGATAAACCAACATTACATTGAATTTAAATAAAACCTTACAATATTATTTTCCTCACCCTCAAAATTGCAAGTTGCAACCTCAAAAATGTAACTTCATGTATGGATAAACAAAGGCCCGATATTAAAGGGATGGTTTGGATTTTTTTTTTTTTTTTTTTTTGTAAGTGGGGTTCTACAGGATAATTATCCATAGTCAGTGTGTAATAGCTATAGTTGATGTCTGTTAGCATGCCACCAGTCTGAAGAAGCAGAAACTAGTGCTGACAAGGAAGCTAAGCTATGTACTGCTGTGGAGCGGAGGCAACAGAAAAACAAATTTTGGCTACCTAAAAAAGTCCTACTTATAAACCTATAAAAGTTTAAGTGCGTGCTATTTTGAGAATATATTCACCTTTTTACCAGAAACAGTCATTATTGCTCGAACATCACAGAGTTGTTGGTCTACCACTGCTTTGATCAGTTAGTTAACTTGCGTTATAGTGTGACTTTGGTGAATCAAACATAACACTTTTAAACACCAAAGTCAAGACCAAGTAATACTTTTTTTCTGCTAAGATGGACTCTGCAGTAAGGCCTGTCCAAGTCTTAGACAGAAATCCTCCGTATTTTTATTCAGATTCAGAGTGAGGCCCACACTCACTAAAGACTTCTGCCAAGTAACACCATAGGAAAGGTATGCTATTCATCAACTGTACACAGTGACTGGAGAGTGTCTGTCACAGACTTGCATAATAAGATGGTAAAGCATGCAAATCTCATTATTTGCCCAAATAAGATTTAGGTGAGGACATTCAGAGCATCAACTCCAGCTGAATTATTGTTGATCTTATCAATGGCGGCATGAAGACATTGTGCGAAGGGTTCAGTACAGCTGCTGTCACAGAAGCAAAGTTTTTCATACTGAAGCCTCAAATGCAAATTGTGTTTTGGGGCACAAAGGTGCTAGCCTTAGTGCATTTGCCGTAAAGTGGAGGCATTTTGTGCTCACTATTGGTGTTAAAATGAACTATTTTTTTAGCAAATAAGACAATAAATCAGTAATCTTAGCTCATGCAGCCAAGTGACAGAATATATGAAAATACACAGAATATATGCAGAGCTCCCTTGCAGCGCTGTCTTGATAAATTTGCTCCTGAGAATCTTTTGTGAAATGCTACTAGTTGTCCAGCAACAACACGTGTCATGTTTGTACAAGAGAATTCCTAGCTCTGCTGTCTGATAGTCAGCAATTTCAGACTGGCCCCGCAGTACCCTGCGGTACCCCGCTGTGCTCTCAGCTTGATGCACATCCCACTTCTACTCTTACTCTGTTCCTAATTCGTCTCGTCTCTGCTGCAGTTCTCTTCCTTCAATTTAATTTGATGTCTCAGTTGTCCTAAACTAAGCTGTTTTTAAAACCTTAAATCTGTCACAGGCTTGTTAAAAGGCATTGTGAAAGATTTGGCCTTTTCAAAGAATGGCTTTTGGATAATTGGTCTTTTTTTTCCCAACCAAATTGCCAGAATAAATGTTGGCACAGCGAACCACCAACATGTTAAATTTCAGTTTGTGTTTCATTCTTAGTCATTTTTTAAACTTCATATTTGTTTATGTTTCAATTTTCCATGTTATGCTGTGTTAGCGCTGTGGTAATATGTGGCTAGGTGTAGGCTCTTGGTTAGGGTTTAAACCAGTTGGTTAGGGATAGGAAGACATCCTATTTAAGTTTAAAATACTCGGTTTGGTTACCATAACACAGTTGGCCATGTCCTGATGTCTCATTAAAAAATACGTTTTTGACGCCAAAAACAAGACTGAAAATCACCCGACCTGTCGTTAAAAATATTCTTAATTTTTTTTTAGCAGAGTCGCCACAAACTCTGCTAAAAAATCCCTACATCTTGTAAAAAAATAAATATACCTGGTTTAATCACAATAAACAAGGCTGAAAATGCCCCGACCTGTTGTTTAAAATACCCGGTTTTGTGACCATAAACACAGCTAGAAATGCCCTGATGTATCATTAAAATGTTCCCAGTTTTGTTGCCACAAACCCGACTGTAAATGTCCCAATGTGTTGTTTTGTCATTACAGACAAGGCTGGAAAAACCCAATGTCTCATTAAGAAATACCCAGCATTGTGACCACAAACAGTGAGTCGTTAAAAAATACCCAGTCTCTTGCCGCAAACATGGCTGAAAATCTCACAATGTCTCGTTTAAAAATACCCAGTTTTGTGACCACAAATATGATTACAAATGCCCTCACTTGTCATTGAAAATACCTGGGTTTGTCATCACAAACAAGGCTGGAAGTGTCCCAGCGTCTCGTGAAAAAAATCCTGGTTTTGTAGCCACAAACAAGTCTGGAAATACCCTGAGATTTCATTAAAAATACCCAATTTTGTTATCACAAACATGACTGAAAATGTCCTGATGTGTCATTAAAAGTAAAAATGTTTCCAGATGTAAAATGTGTAAAAATGTTTTTTGTCCTCAAAAAGTGGTCCCCTGCTGTCTGCAGCTTGGCATCTGTCTCAACTATGTGTCACTCCATCCACCAACCACTCCTTCTGATGACAAACTCTGTTCATTTGAAAGTCACTTTAGAATTGTTGACACGATACATATGAAATGTGCAAAATTGTCTGTGGTGGTATCTGTTATGCCAGCATTTTATTCTGGTGCATGGATTGTTTTACCTGAACATTTTTCCATGTGTTTGGTCAGTAGTTTCAGTAATGCTGCTTCTCTTTATGCTCTGTGTACTTATGTTTTCCTCAATGTGCTTTTCATACAGCTTAATTTTACCTTTCTGCCCCAGTTCGAACTTCTCTCAGTGAAGTGTGCGTTGTTGGCCACAAACTGAGCTGCCTCTCTCTAGGAGTGTTTCAAAGGGCCATGCTAGGGATAGATGCACCAGCTGCGCATTTTATTCTCTCTTTCTTTCTGAGTGAGCAAAGTGCTCTCTCCTGGGTACTCTCTCTTTGCTCTTTGTCCTAGACTTACAGTAACAGTTATGGCCTGTTGCACCATATCATTTCTTAGACACTTTCTGAAGAGGCTAGATATGCGGAAACCGTTAGTCGAGTGGGGCTTTCCAGAATTATGTCACACAGCGGTATTACAAAGACTGACTTTGACTGATGAAAAGTTGAAGATGCAGCCCAGAAGTTCCCGCAGTTCCTGCAGCTTTCTCCCGAGATGCGTTCTATCATGCATTTATCATAAGCTACCCTTGATGGAAAGTTTAGAGATTCTTTCTTATGTCAAGACACTGAATAAACCCCCACCCCAAAAAGGCTGGCAAATAACTGAAACATTGCAACTGTCGTTCTGAGGACATATGATAGACCTTCCCATGATTCCCTCTGCCTTTCTGGCAGGTCAAAACTATTGCACTTCCCAGGAATAATATCTGTGTACATGGCAATGGAAAGAACAGTGGAGGAGTCTGGTGATGGTGATGGAACTGACAATAGCAGTGGGAAAGACAATAATGCAAATAATGATCATAAGGCTGGGTAGGAGGACGGGTGGTGGTGCTAATAAACTGCTATTCTAGAGAATGTCCAGATTTTAATTATAGTAATGAGCTTCTCTCATTATCATTAGCAGTGGGATGCTGTCATTTATGTCCTTTTTGATTGAATGTGCTGTATTTACATAATTTTTTGTGCTCACCTAGCCACCATTCATCACATGAGGGTTTACAAAGCAATCTATCTCAGCTGCGAGGTAGCAATAAAGGCTGAAACAAATCACAATTCAGGGGTGTCATCTAAAACCTTGAAATTAACTACAGGGAAACGATGCATTTATGAACAATTAATTTAGACATGAATCATTTTGGAGCACATACAGTATAAGAAGCTGGAAAAGGCACACACAGTAGAAGGTGGGAGGTGTATTGCTTATTGAGGACATTTTTTTTTCCTTATATTTTGAGATTGATTTTTATTTTTTTTCGTCAGTGCATTTAGATTAACATTAATGCAGCGCTCTCTCCCTGGTCTAACTCTACCCTGGGGTCAATGGCTATTGCAGGAGTAACAGGGTGTAATTACTTTGGCTCTAAGCTCTAAAGTTTCCCATTCAGAGCTGCTGGAGAGCTACAAGTCAGCACTATTCTGCAAACCATAGTACAAAGCAAAACCAAAAAAAAAAAAAAAAACCCTTGTGTAGCCTTGTCTCTACAACTTGTGGTCTATAAGACCAATACATTTAGTCACAAATCCAGCCTGTTCTCATTTCTAACGCATCAAATACTGCTGCCTGGTCAGTTAGTTTTGCTTCAGAAACCAATGCAAAAAGCCACCTTTTTGTGGCAGCATAATACGCCACCAGGCTGTGTCAGCTTATAATGTGGCCGGATGGCACCTGTTGGTGGCAGAAAATTCTTTGTTGGGCGGGTGGGCCAGAAGGGCAGTGGACAGATCCAGCATCCCAGACTTTTACCTGGAAGCCCACTGTTTGCTTTCTGTATGAACACTTAGCCAAACCGTGCTGTTTTTTTCTAAACCTAACCACCCACCTGTGTTGCCTACACCTAACCACATGCAGAATGTTACGAATAGTAATGCACCCAAATTCGTACATATCCCATGTAATCATGAGCCAGTAATTCATGCATAACCCACATATTCTGGAAAGTTGCAATCATGCAATCAATGCGCTGACAGGAGTAAACAAGGAAGCTTCCTGAGCAGTGTGTCAGGAGGCAGGTGGGAGTGGTGGATGAGTTATAAACCGGGTTTATTTTGAGCCGGATCCTGTCAGAACATGTTCCGGGACCTCCCATGTTGGGACCAGAACCTATTTAATTGGATATGTCACCTCCTGTGTTACTGTGAAAGTATGTGAATACATTTTTATCTAATATTTAATGTTACATATCTTGTTAGCCTTTATTTTTCACTGAAGTCGCAAAAAAATCCCTTGTTTGCCTTTTTTAGTGGCTCCTCACGTGAGCTGATGTTGTGAAACTGTGGTTTGAATTAAGATAGTCTGCCCTCAGCGGCAGGGAGGAAAGTGGTAAAATGGCAAAAAGACAACAAAGTTTGTTGAACTTTCTCAAACTAACCGACCAGTCAGACCCTAAGCAGGCTAGAGTTATTTCAGCGGATCAACGGGATGGAGACCCCAGTGCGGTGATTGTTAAAGGACACAGAACTCTCCGAGAAACAAGGAGTGAAGGAACAAGCAGGGAAAGGAGGCAGAGGGCTCTGGGTATATATTATGGGCTGTTTTGGACAAATAAGCATGAAAATAGGGAGGAATTTCAATTGTTGGTCTCTGCTGCATCTGTGTTGATTATTGACGCTCCCGGGTGTTGGTGCAACTCTTTCCGTAGTACTGAACCAGGATGGAGGTACAGAGACAGATTTCATTTAGCCTGCATGATCTTCGTGGTTCTAAATAGAAAATTGGATCCTAATTCCCAATTTTCCCCCCATTGTTGAAATCTGGTTGAAGGGACAAGAGAAAGTGTTAAAAACTGTTAACGGCTGCTTCTGTGCATCTCATCCTGCTGATTTTGAATGAGCAGAATACTCTGATTAATAAATCTATATAAATATTGCTCTGTTTTATTGTAACAGTGATATGTTGCATACACTGTGGATTTTTTGATGCATTCTGTTAACAAGTGCGTCATATGTAGACGTTAATGGCACTGACCATTTGGTGATATTTGACAAGTTGGCATGAGAATGTGTTGACAAATCTGTCAGATCAACCTAATTTCAACATTTACCAGAACGTGTAAGTCTCAGTGGATACACTGTTTGGTTTAAAACTGGTCTAAGTTTCATGGAAATCATTTGATTATGATCGAAACAATCTGTGAACCCCAATGATTTCTTCCTTCACAATGTCACAACTCTCTACTGTTTTGCTTATGTAAGAGCTGCTCCACAGAAGAAGTCGAATGTTCCACGCTGTGCCTCCACAATACTCTATTGACAGTAAGACAGAAATATCACAGCAGAGTTTCATCATTTAGTGTGATAGCATGCCACAACCCCCCCCCCCAAAACTTTAGTTTTTTTTTCATCCAGGCTGGTAGTGGAGGAAGAAAAAAAAGCATTTTGAGCAAACTCCTCTATCTTTGGGAAGTCTATTGATTCCGTGAGTCTAAAAGCACTTTGACATGGTGCAAGATCTACAGCTCCATCCCGCCTGACTTATCTTGGATTCTGAGCTGGTTAATCCAGCATATGGAGCGCAGTGAGGGAGTGATAAATGTTGTGTTTGTATGCTGTGAGGAGAAAGAGAGGGAGAGATCACAGGATACAAGAAACAAGACACACTATCACAGCCGAGACAAAAGAGGCAGAACCTGAGGGACGTGTTTCCGAGTGCACGCCTGCTGCTTCTGACGCTACCACCGACTAAGAGGTGTGGGTGCAGCTGGATTTAACAAACTACGTTCTCCGAGCAGATGCTAGTGTGAGTTAGTTTCCGGGATTGTGCACTCGTGTCTGTTTTTAACTGATAACAAAACATTTGACAGCTTCAATACTTTTCTATGCTGTGAAGTGTGTTTTTGAGCGCATGTGTGTTAATATTCAAATGTGTGCGCATTAGGATTTTAACATTACAGTGATAAAACTTTCGGGGCTTAAGCATGTGTGTCACTTTCAGAAACAGTAAAACACAAAAGAAAATCCCATTAGCTACAGGGAAGAGCTAACAAGTGAGGAGAGGCATATTTAATGCGGCAGAATAGCCCTCTCTTGTTGCCAAAATCTGCCAGGTTTGGTTCCTCAATGGAAATAAAGACCCAATTCCCCACCTGTGCTATGCAAAGCTTTAAAAAAAAAAAAAAAAAACATAATGTATATACTTAACCTTTGTTCCATCTCATTACAGCAAACAAAGAGACATGATGCCAGTTTTGTCTATGACACACAAGCTGGCACTTGAAAGGAAATCAGCCTCATATGATTTGGCAAAGAGAGAGTGATGAGAGGCAGAGCGAGGAGAAACGCAGGGAGGGAGAGAGAGCCGGAGAAGAAAGAGATTGATCACTGAGTGGGTGGAAATGTCAGTGTGCTCCAGGCTGTGCATTTTCCACATGTGGATGCTGCCATTTGTGCTCTTTTTCACACTTCTGTCTAATGCTCTCTCCAACTTCACCTCACAAGCACCTCCAGCCTCTCTCTCTCCGTCCTCTGCCTCTTTACATCAGTGATAGATATGTAGTGGATAATATTCCCATGAGAACATATTGTGACTTTCCCTTTTATTTATGAGAAAAGATGGGCCCACATTTTTTGGCTAATACACATCTGAAAATGTACATTTCTCCCTGTGGTATTAGTGGTATTTTGGTTTTGCGCAGCTTTTTTTTTTTGCAAGTCCATTGCTGTTCCCTTACTTTCATCCCCACCATCATCCTCGCAGCAATATTTTTTTTTTCTACCACTCCTCCTCTTCTCTCTGCTTCTCTCCAATTTTCTCCTCTCTGCTTCCTCCAGAGGAAGTCAACGCTTCTCCTTAATTGACTGGTTTTGTCAAACTCCCATATCCACTGTTCAAGGACAGGGCTGGAAGAAGAAATATGTGTGTGCAAATGACTTAGTGTGTTTATTGATACTTTCCTATGTGTGTGTGTGTGTTTGCGTGTGCTAACAGCATGTTACTGTGCCTTGCCCCTCCGCCAGGCGAGTTAGCTCGCCCACCCAGGAAAGCCAGGATTTGCAGAGAGGGCCATAATTATAATCTATCATATGGCAGAGCCACTTCTGAGACATGCAGGAATTTCAGCCGCCAGTACCCCACTGCTGAGCAGCATGTGATCCCGCCAATTAAGACCCCTCAGCTCAGCACTTTATACTCTGGGCTCAGTCATATTGTTGAGGGGGGGATCCTCTGGGCTTCAGCCAACAAGACCCAACATGTGCACACCATGCAGCAAACACAGCAGGAAGCATGATGTTTGTTCTCTGCTTAAGCTTGTTTGTTGACGGGATATTCATGGCGTATACACTTATTGGACACCGTCCTTGTTTCGCTTGCAGGAAAACCTGAATTCTTCATGACAAGCACTCACATAGAAAAGCTTTGATCATATGTGTGTCATACGTCACTATAACACATTGCACTCGGTGTCCATCATTATACATCTATAGGTTGGGTGATACTGCAGTAAGTTCTTGCTGTAACTAAAACAATAACATATGAAATAGGGGTCCAAAAAAAAAAAAAAAACTGAAAAGAGAGACACATATAGATTTAACAATCCATGGAGTTGTGGAGTCAAGACACGTATGTCGCAATACCCATAATTGGCCACTTTATATAGGTTGTGCTAGAAAAGCGGTATACAAATGTAGTCCATTTACCATATAATTGTAGTGTTGTAATCATGTAAAAGCAAAAGTAGTATGTGTATACGATCAGCAGGCTTATACCCTCAGTGGCCCGAATAACCAACTCTACCATTTCAGGGTTTGATTTTTGTTTTGAAATTGAACAGAAACATATCTCCTTCCAACTAACGAGCATCACTATCACATGTGCCCCAGGTACAATGTTTAGCTTGAAATTCACATATCTGACCTGAAAATTACGAAAATCTGAAATGATTGTATTATCATCTATGGAACACAGCTGAGTAGTGGTCGAAACCTTGTCGGAAGTAGCTGATGCTAGGATTGGCCAGTCTCTGTTTGACAAGTGGAACCTAGCAAAAAAATCAATTAATGAAGTTGTTTTTTGTTTTAATAATCATTTTACTGCAAGTGTTGTGACTGTTGAATATAAGGTTTTTTTTTAGTCTCCTTGACGAAAGCCCCAAAGATTTGAGGTTGATTGCTCGCAGTGGTAGTAGTTTTGGTTTGGCTGCTCTTTGAGGATGAAGTCGGTGGCAGACTTGCATATTCAGTTTGATGGTGAGTTTTAAGATGGGAGCAGAGATTTATGGTGTTTATGTTGCCTGTAGTGTAATCATAACTGTATGATCCAGGAAATATGTGCAACATTTTTAATTTTTTTTACTCTCTGTATCATAAACAAATCATTTGAGGATAATGAACTATGTGTGAACTGGCCTTTGGCTCTTGTTCAAGTTTTAGTCATAAGAGGCTTTTTTTTTCGAAAGAAAAATTCAGAGAAAATGGGATATTTTATCACGTATTGTTAACTAAAATATGTCATAACAAGAAAGATTGATGATATACAGCTGTGGATGGTTGTTGGTGTCTAAGCTTCTGACATCAGTTCAGTGTTCAAATGTGTATAAGTAATAGTCCAATTTTGACCATGGACCACTTTTTTTGTTTTTTTTTTCTTGCAGACACAAGTCTTTTTGTAACAAAACTCAGAAGGAATCTCCTGTGATCAATCATCTTCTTTCCAAAACAAATCACCAAAAAGGCACATTTAAATTCATTTCTCTAACAAGAGCAGACAGCGTTTGAGTTAGAGTTAGGGGGTAACTGCGTTCAGCATTAGACGTATGCTGGCATGTTGTTACTTCTTCTTCAATACTCTACAACAAAGCAATAAAGCATAGAGAAAGTAAGAGAAAGAGACTGAATGTAGTGCAACATTCACAGGCGTTGCATAATTGAATAATTTTTCCAGCATTGTGGAGTGGGGGGTAAAGAAATCAGAGATTTTGACTTTTTTTTATTGAAAAATGACTCAAACCAATTCATCATTTATCAAATTAGTTTGCAATTAATCATTGCAGCTCTAACCACAGTATGTGGCTCTACTTTAGCACTAATTTTGCTGTGGTTATTGGTGAAAAAAATGAAAGCCCTATTTCTTTATACGTTCTTTGCCAACAAGATGCCTGAATCTATGTTACATAAAACAAAGCTATTATGCAAGCATTTCTTGCATCATCTCTCATTTTGGTCCTTTAAAAAGAACTCAATAAGAGGGCGCACTCATGCGGAAGATTTCTCGTCTCCACTTTGATTACAGAGCTGGCAGGTTGCAGACAAAACCTACTTATGCATTTTCTACTGCGGGATCAGTGCGTGCCTGCAGGCCAAGCTTAGTGCCAGATGCACTGGCCCCTATGACAATCTCCCTAATCTGATTAATCTTTATCCACACACTGCATCATATGTACTGTGTTTGTGCAGCGATATTTCTTGCGAGTATATGTGGGTTCATACTGTGACCCCCATTGATTAGATGGTGAGATTTATTAAGCAGGGTTTATGGCATTTAATTGTGGATGTGTACTGTGTACTTATAGTATATTAGTATGTGTGTGTGTGTGTGTGTGTGTGTGTGTGTGTTCGTGTTTGTGTTCATGTTTGTCATACACATGCCCATATGCTTGTGTGTGCAGGTCTTTAAAGAATGTGTGGGTGCACATATGAGTGATTTTGCACACACTAGTGGATGTAGTTGTGAATGTGTTGGAAAAAAAGTCCTTTCAAATTACAACATATGGGTCAAAGAGGCATTTAGGATGTGTCATCAGTTGAAACAAACAAGTGTGGCCCACATTTTGCTCTAGCAAAGTGATGGGGAGCAGAGAGGAAATGTAATCGTTGACACCAAAAAAAGAGGTACCTTACCATTAATGAAATCTCTTGGCTAATAACAAAGAGCTTGCTGCAGACCCATACATTTCTTTTCCCGTTTTTCTTGTGTTAGCCTATTGACAAACCAAATATAGCTGAGAAACTCATGGTAAGACACCCTAAACATGCACCTTTTGCTCCTCTTTTTCTTTCCACAGTGAAAAGAAGATATCATGGTGTTAGCCCATTCACATGTGTGCTTCTGCGCCAGCCTTGGAATGTGCTTATTGATCTTGTCATTATCATTTTTCTCAAAACAGACTGGAGAAAGGTTGGGTATTTCTGTGCTCAAGCTGCTTTTGGAAGTGGTACTGTGCATGTGTTTGTGTTTTTACGTGTCCCCTGTGGTGTGCATTGGACAGTGAAGAAGAAGGGCAAGGCATGTAAGTGGCTTGTTCTGTGCAGTTTGCATGCTGCCGAGGTGTTGTGATTGAGCTCTAGTTTCAGGGATGCAGTGCTGGGAAGTGCACCGGAATGATGCTCTGCCATTTTTTTCTTTCTCTAAGTGGGGAAATAGAATATTTGCAGTTTGCATAATCTGGTTAAAATGATATAACTTTTTCAAGTGCTTGAAGATCCGGTCATCACTTAAGAAACAATAAAAACAAATGAAATAGTCAAAGTTTCTATGTCACCCTTTTTCATCCAAATAAGAGCATTAATGGAGTTTGTTTTTCTTTTTTTCCCCATAGAGATAAACTTGTTACAATGTGCGATTGACTCACTTCCAATTGTCAGTAGACTGGAGCAGTGTACACAGTTCTGCAGCAGACAATTATTCTTTTCTCTGTGTGTGTGTGTGTGTGTGTGTGTGTGTGTGTGTGTGTGTGTCTGTGTTTTCTCTGGTGTGTCACATTTGGTAGGAAAACAGTTTCTTAAACAAGCCACAGCATTACTGTATATATACGTGCGGGCATACAGTTGTGATCATAGATGCACTGCAGTAGTTAAAGTTTCAGTGTGTAGGATTTAGGGGCACCTCTTGGCAGAAATGATTAATGATATTCCTGACTGTATTTATTTATTTATATAATTACCTGAAAATAAGAATCATAGTGTTTTCTTCACCTCTGACTTTATACCTTTATACGGAGCAAAGTCTGCCATGTTGTTACTACAGTGGCCCAGAATGGTCAAATATTGGCTCCAGATTGGCTATTTGTGTTTTCTTGTGGACCACTATAGTGCTCGTGCATGCTTGTCATATGGGAAAAGGTTCAGTTCTCACTGCTAAGTCCTACACACTAGACCTTTAAACAAATAGCACTACACCCCTGCTCGTAATAAATGCCCCCTATCTGAGCACTGAGAACAGTAATACATAGTATGTGTTTTAATTATTCAGTGGATGTTGTGTCATACAGTGTTAAAAGTATTATGTAAAGTTGCCACCGAGTTTCTGGATGTCACACTGTGGAGTGTTTCTGTGTTGGAGTAATTGTGTGTGTGTGTGTGTGTGTGTGTGTGTGTGTGTGTGTGTGTGTGTGTGTGTGTGTGTGTGTGTGTGTATCTGTGTGTAAGGGTTTACCTTTTCATAAGATTAAAGAATCAACCTGCCCTGGGTATAACCTTTGGCCCATGCATTGTTTAACCACTCCCTTTGATTAAATTGTATCTTATAAAAAAAAGAGAAAGACAAAAAGATCTGCACATAACAATAAAACGCTGTTTTGGGGTAGAAATCTTCTTCGGTCTAATTGATTCCAATAGGAGAGCAGTTCTTCATCTTTATCCTGCCCTGGGAGATAATTTCTAGACAATCTCATTATACTGGCTCATATTTCTAAGCAAAGCCTAGGTTCGGGTTCAAATTGTCCTTTCATCTTTTGCTGCGCCGCTCAACTTGTGCTCGCCACCGTAAGGGGAGAGGGAAGTTCACCAATTCATCAACGTTTTTTATCAATTCCCTTGATATCACTTCTTAATTGAGTGCTGCCGCCTGAGTGAACTGAGGCCAGCTTAGGATACAGGAGAAACAAATTGAGTGGACAATCTACCCTGCAACCACTGGGACAGGGAGTGTTAAGGTAATGAAACTCCTTGCCATTATTGTGCCAAAAAAAAATAAACCTTAGCTGAACTTTGTGAAACTGTCATGCACTGCACTGAGTGCCACATGCTGTAGCAGCTCATGTACCTACAGGACCAGGCAAGGCCTGCCAGGGCTAATTCATAATTTAGCCACGACTTAAACCCGGCTCCCCTGTCCCCAACATCAAATTTCTCATTCTTTTAACATCTTGTTGCCAGCAGAAGTCAACATCCAGCTGGCCCCCTAACTTCAAATAAACTAATGGTGGTTTTTTGATCTGTAAATGTCATGTACTGGCCATCTGGCAAAACCTCACTTGGGCATACTGAAGTTTACTCAGTGACAGTTGTAAATGTCGGTAGTGTGAGATGTTGTCAAATGCGACGGCTGGATTTTTTTTTGTGCTTTCAGCACACCTGTTCTGAAGAGAAGGTTCATTCTTTCAAAGAAGTGAATATAAAATTGAAACGAGACATCACCCTTCTATGTGCTACTGTTGCTGGTTGGTTTTGGTTGTGCTAAATAAATGTGCATTTCAGTAACATGGGCCCCTCCATGTTTTCATTATAGTATACTATCTATCTATCTGTCTATCAATCTATACATAGACACACACACACACACACATATATATACACTGTTTACATATACTGTATATACGTATGATGATGTTATATATGTGCACAGTTACATGTAGTTATATAGGTAGCTGTGATTTGACCCTCACAAGCTGAGCCCTTGAGGCCTGCTTTACTGCAGCCCTATTATGCTCATCACACACACACACACACACACACACACACACACACACAAACACACACGCACACCACCACCACCACCACCAACACAACCCGGGTCCTAGATTATAGTGACCTACATGCGGTGGATCTTATTGAACTAGGTTACTGCTAATCAAGTGCATGCCCATAAGCATAAGCATTGTGAGTGTGTTTGTGTGAATGTGTGTGTGTGCACATGTTGCTGAACAGATAAGATTGATTTGGTGCATATTGGTTGTTTAGCTTGTGGGTGTGTTTCCTGTCGATGTGTGTTCCTGTAAAATTATCAGTACGGTGTTATTGTGCTGCACTATAAAACTAGCAGTGGCTAACAATCATGATTATAAAAAATATACAACTGACACAAGCTTTTCTGGAAATGCCATCCCCTCTGGAAGATTAAAATATTAAACTTCCTTAGTGGCTGGCTTCTCCAGACACCCTGTGTTAATCTGGATGCTAGCCATGTAGTCAGCACTCCCACATTCAGCCATTCATGCACTAAATTACCCACACACAGTCCACATCCACATACATACAGTCTATTGTATGGTGCGCAGCAGCCAAGCTCTGGTGGTAGAAATAGATCACACAATTTGTGGCTGGTGCTGCAGCAACTGAAAACTCATTAATGCTGGCCTAGATATTCACATTTATACCATTTTCCTTCGGTGTCATGCACACACTTAAGCTCCACATGTGGCCACATGCAAATACATATACAGTACATGCACAAATCGACAAGTTCTCAAGCAGGATTCAATAGCTCCCTTTTCAGTATCTCCCTCTAGCTCCTTACAGCCACCAAACACACAATTATAAGAACACAACATCCCGTAGTCACCGTATCTCTTCATCTGTCATACTACAATGCAATTAAATGTGCATTTCCTCAGACTCTGAACTGTTTTCCGCTAATGAAAGGCTAATGGTCTGCTGCTGCTTCAGTGGATAGCAGAGCCTCTCCACATTCTTGATGTTGTTTTCCATGAGCTGTAATTGCTTTGACAGTGCTTGTATGACAGAGTGGTTGTCGACATGCCTTTATGATAAATTGCATTGTATAGGAAAATATTGTGCTTTGGAGTGATGGAATGTGTAGCATACAAGTTTAGTAATAAAGAGAGAATGTATGATAAAAATAGTGTGCTGTCAAACCTCGCTGCAGTGCTGATTGTCAGGGTCACTGAGCTTTTGACTGTGAGATGCCTCATTCGTTATCCATTCCACAGTCAGATACCATATTTCTCTCGGCCCAGCCTACATCCCTGTGTTGCTTGTTGCTTGGGGTTTCCTCTTTTCTTTTGCTCCTATTTTTAAGTTATTTTTAAGGAGCTAACTTTGTTTGAAATTCAAATTACTGAGAAATCACGGTTGAGTGAAGAGTGTGTCTATACCGTCTTTGTATAGTGGGGGTGGTGGGATGAGGCTGTTGTCTAATTCTGTTGCCAATGCTTTGAATTTTGCTCTCAGTAAACATTGCTTATGGAAATTAAAAAGGGTAGCAGCTGCTACTGCACTGCTCATGTATTATGATTTCGATGTGTGTTACTCTATTGACCACATGCAGTGATGTCATAGCAGGTGTTTTCCATCAGATATTAAAGCTGTGATTCAATGCAATCCCTTGGTCAGCTGATTTGGTGATACTCATTGTTACATTGTAATAATATAGCATTGGCCAATTGAGCAGCTACTTTGTCAGAAATGCAACAGTGTTTACAGTGCAGCCAAACAAACTAGTGCTGTTTTCATGAAATAGTCTGTTAAAAAAAAGTAACTACAATCTGATTTATATCTGTATTTTTTATCTACTGCTAAATTTAATCTTTTAGTTTATATTTGCAATAAATTCATATAGCCATTATACAGGTTGTGATGAGGCTGATATCAGTGAGAGAAAAAATTAATTCCAAAAAAAGACAATAATTGTCCTAAGTTGTTTATGCAGTAATGAAAATGGATACCCCACATATGCCTGTTTACATCAGCAATGCATACATACATACAGCAATGCAGCTAGAGCCGCTTGTGCTGTTTGCACGTAATGGATAAAGTTGGGTTTTTCCAACATTTCCACCGGTGGACCTTGTGAACACAGCCTCTCTCTTAAATTCCTTCAGCCACTTTCTTGAAGAATTTGGCGTTGTGATATTTGTGCATATTTAAAAACCCATTGATATCCAAGTCATTCATAATGTTTGAAAGTCCAGTGTGTCACAAGCTGTGGTAAAAACGTGGAAAAACGACACATCCTACATGTCTTTATTGTTAAAAGCTTAGTTTGGAAAATGGCCTAATTCAATATCCAAATGAAGGATGCTGTTTACATGATGCTTATCAAATTCAAAATACTGACATAATCATAATAATAATGGAATATCAGTGTGCATGTAAACGAATGAAAACTACTACAAATGAAGAAAATTACTGGATATGAATATATTGAATGACTATTGCTGAATAAAATGCAACCATAAATAGTTATAAAATCAGGGGATGAATTCATTAAAGAATAAGGAATTTAACTTTAGATAGGAGTTTCATTAATTTCAAACATTAAAGTGTACATATTTTTACACATCTTTGTGAGTTTCAATGTATATGTGAAAAAAGCCATTTGTCCCAATGCAAGTCCACATAGCCGCTACAAACCATACACTTGAACTCTGACCCAACTGTTGCCAAACAAGTTGCATTGTCAGTAATACTGGTGACCTCTGGGTCTATCTACTGCATCGATTTGGATCTTTTATTGTAAGCTATTGTGAATCTGACAATGTAATGGGAGTCAAATGCTAAATTGGTGCTTTTTTAAAGGAAAAGTACCCTCTTTGACATCACTTTTTGGACAGAGTGCAACATTCTTAAACACTATTGATTCACCCTTTAAACCTTTACAGTTCTGTGAATCTTGACAGGTAATAAACATGCAAATGAGAATGTGATGCGGATATAGTTGATTACCTGAGGTTAAATCCAAATTACGATCTAATGAACCAAGAGTTTAACATGCAATACAGCTTGTCAAATACAATAAACCCTCTTTTTTAACAGGCTTGTCAAGTGCCTCTTATTTCTTTTGCACAATCACCAAAGGATCCTTGTTTATTAAAGAGCACATAACCCCACAGTCTTTCTCATTAGATGATAAGGAGGACTCTAGCAAGTTATCTCTTTTGCATTTTTACTCTCATCAATTAAATTGTGTAAATTGTAAAGCCTTTTGGACACGTAAATCAGTGCTAATTATTTCTTACCTTTTTGTCAAGTGTTTTCTCCCTGTGCAGCCTTACAAGTAGGACCGCCAGCATTCTTGCACCCCCTTTTTGCGCCACGATAGTCTGCAACACGATCATGTGTAATTTCATTGTTTGTGTTAATAAGTGCATTGATAATGCATTTGTTTAATTAACACAAAATGCTACAGATTATATAGCATGATCTGCAGCCTTTTCAATGCATGGTGCAAATTTACAGTGTTGATATCTTTTGATAATTGACATTCATTCATTTATCTCTGCTGCACGTCTCAGTTGGCTTTACAAAGCTAAAATACAACTACGCTAATATATAATTTTTGGCCAGCTGTAGGCTTCAGGTCAATGATGTTGTGAACAGTCTCAACATACTCTATCTCTGGAGCACTGCACGCACAACTTTTTTTTTCCCAGAAGCCAACTCTTGTGCCATTCCGAGTACACTGAAGCAGGTGTATACATTTCAGAAACTTTGGAGTCCTGCATTGAACTGCATTGTCTTTTTAGAAACTTCATAAATGAGTCCATAATGATGAATCACACACACTAAATCTCTTCTATTTATATTTATCCAATTTTCTGTGTTATAAACAGGTATAATGCAAACATGCATAATGTATAATATGGCAACTGTGTTCTATGTAATTGGGGTGGCGGTCAGAGGAATAAATGCTCTGTAATCTTGTGTGTTTTATTTTAGTACCTCCGAGGCCTCAGTAAACATCAAAAGCACACATTTAGAGAAAGTCGTGGGCTGAAAGCCTTATAGTTGTTACTTAAACAGAGTTATTTGCATTATAAAAACCCAAAGGGTCTGTCAGGCAGTCTTGGTGGTGCTAAAAACTAAGTGGTGGTCAGCCCTACCGTAACATCTCCCCTAGCAACTAATAGTTTCAGACATGTTATTAATGTCATGGTAAAGGTTGACTTAATGGGGGATTAGTGACTAAGGAGGCAAGTATCTACTATATACAAGAGAATGCACAATAGAACTGCCAGGCGTGAAAAAAAGACTACAATTGCATAAACATTTTCATCAACATTGTTTTATGATATGTATTGTCCTTTAAGCTTACATATAAACAGACTCTACACATACAAATAGGCTTTTTCAACAATGAAGTAGAGCAAATATTCAGGTGCTGAAAGGTTCTTTAATGAGCTCATTAGTTAGATGCCACTGACTCTTAGTGCGGGACACATACACGCAAATTAAAACAGAGCACATATGGATATTTACTTCACTTGCAGAACTCCTTGTTGCGTATCATGCAGAGAGCTCTCAGGGTTGTTTTTGTTTATTTCGTCTTTTTTTTTTCAAAGTGCACTGTAACTTGATATCTGCGGGCAAATGGGGATTTATTAATTCAAATTTAAAAATAAACAATAATTAGGGGAAACTTTCATTCCAAGCTTTACGACCACTGGGGAATATACCACTGTAGATACAACTTCACAGGTACTGACTTAATACCATTATACACACGCATACTTAGCCTGGAGTACCATAAAAACATCATCAAACACAGGCATGTGCACATGTACACACATAAGGTTGCCATACTGAAACTTTAACAACCCACCTCGAGTAATTACTGCATGAACTGTTCTAAAGCATCAACAAGCAGTGTCTTCAAGTTGTTTTTCGTACCAGTCAAGTAGAGAGGCAGGGGTTTGAAGAAGAGATAAATCAACTCATTGCAGTTCAATTAGTTTCACAGGAAGATGACACAGTGTTGCGAAAAATGTATCATGCTTGAACTTTAACGTATTAAGACCAGTTAAGAGACACGGGGGCTTTTGATGGTCTTTTTTTTTACCACAGTCTTTGCCTCAAAGTCTGTAAATTGGAGTCTCATGCTAGGTGACAATGAGCGACATGCCTTCCAAAAAGGAATCCTAATTAGCCGCTGTTGTAAATGCGCGCCGTTCCCTTTCATTCCAGCCGTGCCTTACATAGTTCGTCTTTGACTGTGGCAACGTGTGATGTGGCTCAGGTTGATCTTGGGGGAAAAACAATATCGAACATCTTGCCGAGACAGAGTTCACTGCTTCAAAGAATCCTTGGAAAAGAGAAAAACCTGAAGATTTGCAAAAAATAGCTACAGTATAATGCTTCCCCCTCCCCCTGCCAAGCATATGTGCAGGTGTTTAAGTATTTGCTAAATTCTGCTGTCTTACCTGATGTGTGCTGCTCCACTGAGTTGCGAGTACTATCTCTGGTGGATTAAGTTCTAGAGAGGAAGATTTTGAAAGAATAAAAAACTGCAACACTAAGCTTTAGCTTGTTTTGATTTTGTTCCACATATATGTGCACCTTTCTTGACCTCACTCTATTCCATAACCACCATATCTTTCAACATAGAGTGAGCTATTGATTACACTGCCATAGTTCCCTAGGAAAAGTAATTACGTGAACAGAATTTTCAGGGGAGACATCCCAGGTATAGGATAAAATATATAACTAATATATACCAACATGACACTTTCCAAGCTGATTCTCACAGTAAGAAAATTATTTTTTTATAATACGTTTTCTGAAATTTTACGGTTATGTATGCAATGTGAGGCATTATCTTACTAAAATGCACTGATTTGCATACATTTCTAGAACTTCTATAAAGCCATATTCATTTTTTTCTGTCATTTTGTTGACAAATTAGAGTCAAAGGTTTAAACAGGACATTTGAATATGTCCTTTTATTCCTCCATAAATCAAAAAATAACATCATCTGGCCATGAATGATTTATGGGGGAAAACAAAAACAAAGCAAACCTTCTGTAAAAACATTAACAATTTTAATAATAATAAGACTGAAAGGTTTGACATATAAGTAAGCTAAACTTTTTTTGCTCAGACTATAAAAAAAGTATTTTTGAGAAAACAATCTTTAAGGTTATGTACTGTAAAATTCCATGCACTTTTAGACCAAAAATAAATGTGAGGGTAAAAAAAAAACCTAACAACCTAATTGGCCTAGATCACCATAAAACTCTCCCTAACTGATATTATTTCGTTTTTATATTACAATTTGTTTTTAATTTTATGTTTAAATATGCAAATGAGGCAGTATCTCACGGAAATGTTCTGATTTGCATACATTTCTAAAACAAAAAAATCAATCTTAGTGTCAAACAGAGGTCATTTTGGGTATCTTTTCTTTCCCTCTGTAAATCAGAAAATACAGTCAACAGCCGTAAAAAAAAAAACCCAAAACATACAAAGAAGGAATTATCTAATTAAATATGCACTTCTTACACCCATTTCCAGAACTGAATTTTGAACTAAAATAAACAATTATATGTGTATTTTGGAAGTTATTTTTCACAAGTCTGAAAGAATATACGGAAGCAAAATACCCCAAAATTGAGAAATTGACCTGTACATGAAACAACTGTTTCCACACAAGTGAAAATAAATAAATAAATAATAAATAACGAATAACACTATGATTTCTCTTGCATTGTTTTCATATTACTTATCCACACTGAAAAAGGGGTGTCCACAGTGAGTCTATAGTTCCTCAGTGTTTCATACATTCATTTTCCTTAGCAAGCAAAGAAAATGATGCACTGCACAGATGCACAGAGAAAGATGCACAGATCTAATCAATGGAGACGTCAGTGATTGTGAAGGGTGTGCGAGCTCTGAGGGTGACGCTGGTAATGAAACGAGTTTGGGGAGATGGCAGATGAATTGGTTTGTGACACGTCTAATGGTGTCATTGAAGATCTTGACTCCATCCTGCTGATTGGCTACATGCGCGAACACATTAAGTATCTCTCTCTCACACACACACACACACACACACACACACAGTCGATTAAGCTTAAAGCCCCTCTCTTGTGTGTTTTGACGTTTTTATGATATTTCATACATTTCTGAGCCATTTCTTGACAATGTTGATTAGCCAAAGTGTTCTGGATTTTTTTTTTAAATGTATTTATTTTTAGATAATATCATTTTGTGCTCAAGGTTTAAAAAAAGAGGGTCGTTACCATTAAATTTCAGTTCAATTCAGTTTTATTTATAAAGCCCATTATCACAAAACACGGTTTGCCTCAGAGGGCTTTACAGCATACAACATCCCTCTGCCCTTAGACCCTCACATTGCCTAAGAAAAAACTCCCCAAAAAGAACCCCTGAAATGGGGGGTAAAAAACTGAAGAAAAGAAGTAAGTTAAAAAGTAAGTTAACATCTTAAGACTATATTTGGCTATTTAAGGCATAGCGTTACTAAGCTACGGCCAGCTGCTACTGGCAAAATAAATATTACAAGGTCAATAAAGCCCAAGAATGGAGGCCCTGTTCAATATAAATGAGGTGATATACAGTATGGCCAACCTACATATCATAATTACATATTTACAAGAAATATTGATTTCAAATGATTGTATTTAGTTAACTTGTTGGCATTACTAGCATTACATAGAAACTAGCAACCAAAGTAGTTGCTCATCTTACTGCCAGTTTGATAGTTAAGGTATGCTATGCAGGAAGTGTTACTTACTTTTTGTAAATAAAATTCAGATTTTGCCCCTACTCCATATACTGCTAGTACATACATTGCAAGGTACTGTACTTTTGTAGGATCATCATTTGTTGTAGTAGAAAAGCCTTTACTTTAGAGAGCTAAACAGGGTAATCTCCCACACCTACCTGTCCAAAAAACAAACAAAACAAAAACAGGCAAAATACGCGTTGCTCTTGATCTCCATGCTATCCTTCAGTGCTCGCCAGTGAAAGTGAAAGCCAAACCCCAAATTCACTCATCAGTAGTTTTGGAGGAAGCTTTGTCTGCCTGGGGTTTTGCCTTACTTGAGTGTTGGTCATGCTGTGTCTTTAATTTTAGTAGCTTCCTCTTGGATTCATGATGATACTACCTGATCACTACCTTTTTCAACATGTTCAGAGGATGCAGCCCATACATGTACTTAACATAGCAAAACAAAAAGACAATAATAATTTTTAAAAATAAAGGTGAGCTCTGCAGATTTACATACTGCCACTCACTTCAGTTGGGTCATTGGTGACGATTAAGGGAGATAACTTTTGTTTGAGTCTTTACTACTTTTTTGTGTACTTTTCAGCAAAACGGTTTCATTTAAAAGTAGGCTTAACTGAACTCCAGCAAAAGCTAATGTGCATCATTTGTACTTCCTTTAGCTGAAGGAAGTGGAGAAAATCCTCCACCTCCTAACTTATGTTAGAGTGATCACTATCACTATCCTTCCCAATGGTGTCAACCTTGACATAATCTACAATAGAAAAGCAGTCTGGTTGCCATCCTAATGGATATTGTCTGACTATTAAGCCTTGGGCTTTAAACCTATTAATACATGACTGCTCCACTTTAAGAACACACCTTGTAGTGTATTTAAATTGGGGTGGATTTTGCATTGCATGTCTTATTTTGAATTATATCACAGACTGGAAAGCCAGTGTGACCATAGCCAGGACATCACATTGCATCATTAAAAAAGAAAACTTTGTGGTCATTAACTTTGACAGCCCGCTGATTGGAATCCAAGTAATTTCTACCCTTAGCACTTTATTTTCTCAAGTATTGTCGTTTTAGTCAATTTTGATAGCGATACAGATCACGATCATATTAGGCTGCAAGAAGCACTTTATGTCTGTTTACATTTCTATGCAGGGAATTAGCTGATTGGATAGTAGATGGAGAGCATTAGAGAGCCACTGGACTTAACAAGTAGACTGAATCCAATTAATAGGATCAACTTGAGATGAAGTATTCGGCTTCTCTGACACTGGCTGATGTAGCGCCCGTTATGTATAACAAAAACTTGAAGCTTTGCAGTTTCTGATTGCGGGGGGGGGGTTCATGCAGGCTGTTTTGCTTTTCATATCATGTCTGTCACACTCTTTGATTCAGTATCAGTTGTTTTGTCTTTTGAATTATGGCGCTCTGCTGCATCTTTCACAACACTGGGGAGGTGGAGTTGGATTTCTTATCATCACCTGTGATGAAATTGACAAATAATCAAGTAGTACTACTGTTTCTACAAGGACTACTGCTACTTGGTGTATTCTAACTGCTACACATACTAATGCAGTTGCTACATTACTCTCTCAAACATGTACAAACAGTCCTGCAGCCACAGCTTCAACCACCTCTGCATACTCCACAGAACCTAAATATGACCATGTGTTTTATCAAGGTCTCCCTTCACACATATAACGGCAAATGTACAGTTATCGATCCACATTTTATAGCTTCATAACGAGTTCTCCTATAATGTGCCGTGTTGTGTCTCTCACTAATGCGCCCTCCATGCAGGAGCTTATAGCATAGTGAACATGCATCTAAACTCAAGGCACAGTTATATTTCTCTGAGATGGAAGAAAACATTTGTCAAGGTGGTGGTTTGTTTGTCTGTCTTTTCTGTCTGTGGTAATTTACATTGTTTCTCCTAGCAACAGTTTTAAACCAGATGCAGTAAATCGGTTTATATTAGAGTGAAGATTAAAGTAGCTGAGCTAGACTGAAAATTGACTTTATTTTATATTTTTATACCTATTATTATTTATTTTTTTGACTAGCAGTTTATTTACGTACATAGTTGACATATTTATCATATTTTCAAATATTTTTACATCATCTCCTCACTGATCTGGGATGACCTATCTCTCCGACTCATACTGGAGTAAATTTTGTGTTCTGCAGGACGCACACAATTTCAAGATTTATCAAGATTTCATCAAGGAGTCCTTAAAGGACAGTTTAGGGTAGTTAATCAGTGATTTAGTGCAGTACATTTGCCAACTCTCTGCAGAGTTGCTCTTTAAAAATGAGCAAGAGCAAATGGGCCAAGGTTTTTTTTGGTTTTTTTTTTTTGCAAAGCTAGTATCTTAAAGATTAAAAATGTCTGTATCTCGAAGATGAAATTGTTAATTAAGACACTCATATGTAGTCTCTGTCATCTGATTTAACGGGCAAAGCTAAAGTTAAAAGGATTCTGGAATTGTTTGAATCTTTTTTAGTCAGACAACTCTAATGGTGGAATATGTTAAAAATTGATGGAAATAAGCCTGGTGCAGATATTTTCTGTCAAGGACAAGGAGTCTCGCGTGGAGGTGAGGCTGATTAGTGAGCTGCAGTAATGGCTGGCAGCAGCATGATGAGCAACAGTGATGATTGGAACAGCAATGTAAGCAATTAAACTCCAACACTGTCACTCAGAGAGTAAAGTAATCAAGTAATATCCTAGATTATATCTCTGTTCATTTAATAGCTCCTTATTAAAGGATGTGTTAAGCAGTGTTGTTGTCAAGACCTCCTAAAATGAGACGTCATGACCAGGCCAAGAGTATATTGCAACCCAGACGAGACCAAGACTTTGAGGGGTTGAGATCAAGTCAAGACCAAGACCAAGGCAGGGCAAGTCCCACACTGCATGATAAAATGTGGGCCATAAAAACCCTTCAATTGCTCTGGAAGATTCATATTACCATGAAAACAAATGGAAATCTCTTTCCACTCACCTCTTTTATTGTCATATACATATTGTATATGTGCATGTAACTGCACAATGAGAAATGTCTTAAATCTTAAAATAAAACCAAAACACAATGCGGAGGTGAGCTGTATGCATGGGAATTTTCCTTTGGATCCTATGAGCAAACACTAAGGAGCAAAATTGAACTTTGCCACCTTTATTTAACAGTATTTTTTCCACAGTCATGTTTCACAGTGATTTAGTCATTTCCCAGCAGTTATTATCTTAATCTGTCTTGAAATAACATTCAGAGTCCTCTTTGATTGAGACCAAGACAAGACTGAGTAAAAATACAAGTCAATTTAGTCACTTCAACAAGTGTTTTTGAGATCAGTCTCAAGACCAAGACTGATCTCCAGCACTGGTGTTAGGTAAGGGATAATGTATAGTGAGTTGGTCATTATTGCAAAATGAACCCCGTCAGGGTGATGTGGTACTTGAATCACCCTAAAGGCATTTATTTTGCCATAATGACTCGCTCACTCTACAATATGTCATTACATGGCTATTTATTATAGAAATCAATAATGTCACACAAAGTATTGATTTAAAACATGATTGTATTGCTTCGGCCAGCGTCTATTATGGTTTGTTACTCATAGCAGCAGTGTGCTGTTCAGAAATAACAGACCGTAGAATGCTTTAACTGACCAATTAGGATTGAGTATTCAGCACAGCCGCATTATAAATACACAGTTTGCTGTGTGACCTAAAGTACCTTCTCTTAACCGGCTAGTTGGTGGCTGCTTTTTAGTCAGTGATCAATCAGAAAATCAAGATGTAATCTGGAGCGATCTTTATAGAATACAGTTCAACTTTAGTAGTCATTCTGTTGATACAAAACACAAATGGACATACTTTTCTTTCAACAAAATATTTTCCACAATTGCATTCACAGCTGTGATGATTTACTTTACAAACGGTGACCAGCTCATAAACCAACAGGTGGAAAAGATATACCACGCATTGAGATATGTTTCACATATTGATTAAAATTGATGTCATAGCATACCATTAATGTAGACCCAGAAGAATTTTTTGCTGCTCACAATAGTTTTTCCTTTGTCTCTGAGAGATAAATCAGCTTCTTACTCAGTATTGTGGAGGAGAAATAGGTCAAGTACTTTCCTCTGAGAAATACTGTTTGCATAGTACAAATATTATTGTATGACATGTACAGTAAGTCAAGTCTAATATGAATCTCTTTACATATGGTTTTTATATGCAGTTTCAGTGCTTAGTAGCCTGGAGGAATGCGCAACTGGTCTGGTATGTCTGACGTTGCTTTGTTTTACATCCCTTTATATGTAACTATGTGAATGTCTGCGTTCATGTACATATTAACCTTGTTTACCCCACTCCTCTTCCTTTATCCCGTTCCTCTGCCTCTATCTGCGATTCCCTAAAGGATGTTTCGAATTTATGAAAATTGACTCTACGTCTATTTGAGCAGATGCTCCTTTTTGGCAGCAAGGAGCGCTTCATTAGTTATTTAAATCAGAATAGCCCGGGACTGCGTATCAGGCACTAAATTAATTTGATATATGGTAAGAGGAAAAATAGAGCCATTAGTGGAAAAACAAAAACACGGTGTCAGTGTAGGGGGATTCGCTCTGTCTTACTGTTGCAGCAGCTTGTCTGGATGTCAGCAGGAGATACAGATGTATTTTTTTATAACCTTGAAAAATATATGCAGCCTTCAGTACGAGCTGAATGGAATGTATATAGGTTCCATATATTTGTCAAGCTACTTACCATTGGCTGTATACTGTGTATAAATATCACATGTCCTGATGGAGATGCATCCCAGTATGGGGCCTTGTGACAGTCTGTATATTGATGTTTGAATCATGAATATTATATAGCAACCACTTCCCTGACGTCAATGTCACCCACCCTGACGATGATGTATGACCACGGGGGGTTGTGGTAAAGACCACAAACAGTATAGCAGTGTGTATGTGTAACATGCGTCAGGTACCGTATGTTACTTCAACCAGTAAAAAATGACAGGCAGGACAGTTACTTGTATTTAGAAGCCATACTCATGATTCTCCGGGGTGCTTCATTTTACACACTGGGAAGAGAGCGGGCACATAAATGAATGTAGATGTGTTTTGGCAGCTGTTGAGATGAGTGGAGTTCCACAGCAGAACGGGATGGGAGCAGTAGGTGGATGGCAGTTTATTACATAGGCAAGGGGGCTGTGTGCATGTGCTCATGCATGTCAAAGCCAATCCTTCCAGGGCTCAGAGGCCAGAAAAACAGGACACCGAGGTGTGACGAAGCTCCCTCTCTTTCATCTCTCCCTTTCCTTCTTTCCTCAATGTTGCACAGCCATGCCATCTTCCATTCGCTTCCGCATCTTCTCTCCATTTGGCCTAATTGGGCCATTCCTCCACTCTTCTCCTCTTCCAGTCCACTGAGAACACCACAATCTGTGTTTAAGTGCAAGTTCCAGCGCCCAATTTGTTTTACGCAGTCCGCCACCTTGCATTATGCGCTCCCACTTAACATGTCATTTGTAACAAATTGTTGCTTGTTTGTATGGAAATCACTATTCCAATTAGGCTAAACAGCGGCGCCTGTCAATACTGTCGTCCCGGCTGAGTCTTGTGGCGGATCGGGCTGAGCTTTATGTCTTCATTCACCGCCACCGTCATGGACACTTTTTTATCACTGCTCGTGTTGAGCCCGGTGTGATTGAGGGTATATATCCGCTGAGCACTTCCCTATCAAGGACAGCATGTAAGTATCAAAGAGAATATTGGACAAGGGGATAAATTAGCAGTTCTGCAAGATGAACTTTCTTTGTTCTTCATCTACTGCTTTTTTCCCCCTACAAGGCATCATCTTTCACAAACGGATGACTTGGCTTAAAAAACCAACACTCTGAGAGATATGGCCTCTGCAATTATACTCCCTTCCCTCAGATTAGTCTGCCTGCCGTTCTCTAATCCTTGTGGGTTATTATGAGTGGAGGAGCCTGGTGGAGAGGTTTTCAGTGATCAATCTTAAACCATCCTCTCTAATTTTTCACGGTCAATGCTTCCATCCGGCCTGCCCTTGTCGCTTGGCTGCGCCAGCCAATTACGGCCGTAACTATGTCAGCTTATTACAGGACAGGCGTGGCCCTTGCCGCCGTATTGACCTCGTACGATAGGCCTGGGCCTTCCAACCTCCAGGCTCCAATTAATTACTACCATGCCCTTGTTGAGCATGCAGACCGAGAGAGGGCTGAATAAATAACACAATCACTGTACCTGTTTGTTATTATTTTCTTTCCACATGGATTAGGTTTAATTAAACTGAACACATGCGTGAATACTGGAGCATTATGACAGGTAATAAAGACAAGATAATAGTTTTATTGGTGGGGACATGAAGTGGCAGAATCCTGAACTTGTTTCCCAGAATGCCCTGCTGCAGTGTTTTGTCACTGGTCCAGTAAAGACAAAAATACCAGAAAATTAACTTCCCCAGCGTGTATATGAGTGTTTACTTTTGGCTAATAAGGATGAGATTAGAAATGTTTGAAGTGAATTATCAGCCATGCTTTCAGCCCCCCCCCCCCAATTAAATGTATAAAATGTGGCACTGCATGGACTTCCCTCTTTTATATTTTGCCAAAAATTGGGTTTTCAAATTAATATGACAGATCTCTGATGAGAGCTAGACAGATTGCCGACCCGCAGGCAGAGTGGACTACCGAATTAGGACACACTGAGGAAGAGCGAGAGAGATGGGAGAAATAGAGGAGAGAGAGAAATGTTTTGTGTTGGTGCATGTGGGCTCATGTATATATGGGAGGAGTTCAGTGACACTCAATGAGGCTATTATTGATTCGACAGTTCTATCATTAGCTGAAGTAGATCAAAGGCTGGCTTGTTGGGGCATATGGTTGGCTAGTGCACTGGGTCAGTTCACAGGCTGACCTAATTAATGCACTAGAATTGTATCACTGTCACCAGCACAGAACTAGTATTATATTCAATAACCAAGTCAGACTTTTTAAAGATCAACTTTTATAAATGATGAAAATACATCACTGACAAGCTTTTGATTCCATTTTTGTATTTCAAGAGATTACAACACCAGCAGCATGATGGGTGCTTATTATTGCATATTTATTATTCCACTTTTTGCACAAAGTTGAGCAAAAAGCCCCTGAAGTTCTGTGTAGTCCTAAGTAGTCCAAAACCATGGCATATCTTCCTATGGATTACATTTGCGGCTGCTGAGGAAAACCAATTTGTTTATTTTTCATCAAAATTGGTGTTTAATCACATACTACTACGACAACTTTATTTTCATTATATTATGACTTTTTTTAATATATCAAAATTACATCTTTCCTGTCATAATATAGCAACTCTATTTTCATAGTATTAGGACAAAATTACTACTTTACCCTCAAAATATTTTTTATAGATAGATATAGATCTTATTTTATATTTTTCCAATATGGCCCTAATCTTCCTTCATAATTTGAAAAGCAGAAGAATAAGAGAAAATGAAATAACAAAATCCATCTGGGGCACAGTACAAAATAAATAAATAAATAAATAAATAAAAGGGAAGCTGAAATTTGTAAGATGTATTTGTTTGTTTGTTTTAAATTTGGGGCCAGGTCAGGGACAGCTTGCCTTGGGCATCATATGTGCAAGGTATGGCACTGTTCCCAAGCAGAACCTTGAACTAAAAAACTTGTATTTAAGTGTTTTAAGTGCACGGCTTTATTTTTTGTTGTGTGAGTTGTTTTCCTCCTCCAACTTTTCTCTCTTTGCCAAAATTCCTTCTCCTTTTCTGTCTTCACTATTTGCTCTGCCCCTGACACCGTGGCTTTGGGGGACCAATTTGTTTGGCAAGTTACTCTCTTTTTTAACAAAAGTGGAGACGAGAACAGCTGCCATGTCAACCTTCGTACTGAGCTCAGTCTTTGATCTCCACTTAAAAAAGTTTGGAGTCTGAACGAGAAATGGGGAAGGAAGGAGAGAGGCTGATAAATAGTGAGAGCTGCATTGAATGAAAAGGAAAAAAAAGAGAAATATTGAAAATGTTGTGCTCTCTGAGTGAATCTTGAGAGACAACAGCGCAGAATAGAGCCTGTCCTTCAAAGTGACAGTGTTTACCTACTCCGGATCTTGCAGGAGTCTCTGTGACACAATGGGCTTCGATGCTCGGCCCAGCAGACCCTTAGTGGACACAGTGGCAAATTTTTAAGAGTTTTTATTTCAGTGCAAATACTACATAAACAATTATGTGAAAAAGGGTTGCTTGTTGACATCATGAACCCAGCAAGCAAAACAAGCAGCACATACCTCCAGTAGACCTGCTGCTAGAGTAGATAAGAAATTTGAAAGACTCAATCATGAAAAGGAAGACTTTATTTCTTAACTGTTTTTTTTGTAAGTGGAGAATCTACAGGGGTGCGATGTTGGCTTAGAAGTCATCCCTCCACGGCGGTGAGTCAAGTATTGGATGCACTGTCTGCTCTAATTATTTGACCTCAGCATTTCCACAGGCATGAATGCTAGCTTGGCCCCTTTTTTTAGTGAAGAATAAAAGCTTGGTATGTAAAATTATCTAAGTCCATTAGTTCTCTCTTTGCACTGTAAAAACTGACAAGTCGATCTTAATTAAAATAATTGTGGAAAGTAAATATAACTCCTGATTTATGTTTACTCTATAGTGTTAAGTTTACTTAAATTGTGGCTGCATTTACACAATTTTGTGAAGCTGTTGCAACTAAATAACGACAAGCGGGATTACCTTGTTCTTTCTAAGTATTGGCAACTTCAGGAAACTAAGTTAGTCTGACTTAAGTTGATCATGACAAAGAGGATTTTGGCAATGATAAAGTTGGGAGAAGTTCCTTTTTCTTCAAATGTTTAAGAAAGTACAATATGATTGACTAGTATGCAACCAGCAGAATATAGATATATAGCACAGTAAACCTGGTTTACTGAAGTTACTAAGACTCGAAAAGACTGATTTAATTAAACTTGTCATTTTTAGACAACTTCACAAAATTAACTAAATGGAACTAAATTTTAAGTAAACTTAACAATTGGGTATAAAATTAACAGAAATTAAGATTGATAGTTCTATTTACTTACGTTTTTTCAAGGCAATCAGTTTCCTAGATCTTTCAAAACCTACTTACCAGATATTACAGTGTGTATTTTTTTCCCTCTTTGTCTCTCTGCCTCTGTCACAAGACCCTCCCCACCTTTGTTGACGCCCTCCCTGTCCTCCCTCTCCATTAACTGTCCCTCTCTCTTTTCTTTCCACTTACCCTTTCACCCCATTCTCCCTCTCTGCCGCTCGTCAGCCACCTTCTCAGTCCCCCCACGGATTTGTTGTGTGTTTGTTTCATATGTGTGGGAGAGAGAAGCGGGGACAGAAAGGAACGACATGAAGGATTGCGGAGTCGGCCCATTGTGGCGGAGGAGAGGGATGGAAGTGTCCAGGCCATTACAGACAGGGGCTAAGTGGTGCCACGCTGTCCCACTGTCTGACCGTCTTAGCGCACTGGCTGGCCTCCGCCCAAGTCATTAAAGTTCTTGTCCCAGCTGCGAAATAAAAGGCCATATCACTAAGGGACAATTTGAGTCCGTGCTCAATCACATTTATTGCGGCTCTATCACTGGCTCTTTGTTCTCGGCTCGCAGCTGAGTGGATTATGAGGATGCCAACCAAGAAAAACAAAAAATTTCCTCTACTTTTGAAAACAATCAACCATCTGATGCCTCAACTTGCAGCTCCCCACCAACTTGCATCTATTATGCTAATCTTGAATGATCCCTTCAGTCTCTGCCCTGTGTGTCACTCTCCATGTATAAGTTAATCTCGGAGGTAGCCTTGGAGGCAGCGGTTGTAAAGACAAGAAAAATAAAAAGGAATTGCGGCCTATCAGTGTCAACCTTGAAGAATAATCACTCTGACTCCTCGTATCCACACGACTAAGTGTTTCAATCAGGGTTTAGCCACGGCCGTCGGCGTAGTGATTCGGCTTCATAATTAGTGGCTAGCTGATTATAGGCTGCTTGACCCAGGCTATGGTTTCTCTCCTCTGGGAACAGGAGGAGGAGCAGGGGAAGGAAGGGAATAATTGTTGGCTGGAGTGTGGATGCCGCGTTGGTGGATGAATGAGGTGATTAATATGCAAGGAATGGAATGTCCTCCCCGCGCGTAGCTAGGAAGGAATAGCAGAGGCTCATTCGCCGGGGTTTGGAATGTGGATGAGTGTGTGTTGAAGAGGGGCCAGAGAAAGAGAGCACAGCGGAGAGGCCTTGGAGACACAAAGAATGCCTCTGTTGTCGCTACAGAGGAGTATACATCAACTCACAACAACAACAACAACTGAAAAGGCTTTCATCAGGGTTCAACTGTATGATGCAAATTGGGATGGGAATGTAATGAGCATAGGAGTTGGAGGTTGACTTTGGGGTCGGGATTTGATTGGCTTTGCGGTTCACAGTATGTAACAAAATGGGATCATTGATGCGATTTTACTAGAGACTAGTTCTGCTGGGGTTCCAAAGCATGCATTGCACCCATAGTTTCCTATTTTGCACCCACAGTTGAAATTTGAATAATCATCGGCGCAGGGATTGTGTGGGCGTCTCAATGTGCATGTTCTATTTCGGTTTATGTGGGTGCAGCACCGCAACGTGCAAAAGGGCTGGGTGAGGGTGAATATGGATCAGTAGGTGAGGAAATCATAAAATGCATGTCTTAAAGCTCTGAATCAGCCATGCCAATCACAGTTAAACCAGATAATGACAGCTCATAAAATGTAAAAAGCTTTACCTCAGGAAATATCTGGATGGTTCAGAGCATCACCACATGAACAAACATGACAACAAATCTTGCCTGGGTCCAGACCTCTGAAAGTGCCCACTCTATTGTGTTTGAGTTGTCTGATTTGTCTGGCATTGTGAAACGTAACAGCAGTTTCTTAGTTGAAATACATAATAAGCCAATGTCTGATGGGCTGGGGATCAATTTGCCAATCAGCAACATGGGTGTGACTAATTGCTGTTGTCAAGCTGTTGTCAAGCATTCTCAAGTGGTGCACCACAACCAATGAGTAATAACAAAAATGCTGAGTGCTATAGACAGGATAAATGCGGCTTTCAAGGCTGTTCTAAATTGACATGTCTTCTCAATGTCACAAGATATCATAGTTTGTTTTTACATAACTCCACTTATCTCTGAAAAGCCTGGTAAAACACGTATGTTGGCATGGCTACCCATTATTGTGGACTTCAAATGCAATAGATTCTTGTGGGTATGTTGTTTTCTATCTTGTTTTCTGATTGGTTGAGTAAAATCAAATCCCCACTCACCGAAATAAATCAATAAGAGGAGACTGGATGTCAGACTGAAGACAGAAACAGAATGTAATGATTTGACAATTCTGTCTGATATCATACAAGCATGTTTTAAGGTGATTTAATGAAGGTATGGATGTATTACTATATGCTTCAGGGCCTCCGCTGATCTTTACCTGCAAACTGTCACCAGAAGAGTCATGTACTGACCAAAGAGGGACTTAATATAACCACAAAAAGATCCCAAAAAAACTGCAAAGGGACAGAAACAAAAAAGGATAAAACAAACACAAAGCTACACAAAATGACCAAGACAAAATAACCATCCATCCAAAATTACCTCAAAGAGAAAATGACCTGAAAGAGACACATAACCACAAAAAGATGCATAACAATAAAAGACCACCACAAAGTCTTTGTTTCTTGCTTCTGTGTAGGAGAGGCAGTGGGGCCTTTTTGCATATCTGTGCCCAGAGCCCCATTATCTAATATTCTACCAGTGAATAAAGGAGAACACGGTGAATGTCTTAGCATAACAGCACTGCGCTTTGGTGCAGATTCTCAGGGGCTGCAGATTTATCAACACATCAATCCTGCTGCCTTCAGATGCTGCAGGGATTTCATAAACTGAGGGAGAAGCTTGTCATATACTTTAAAGTAGCTGTGGACACATTCATTCACAGAACAACACAGACTGATTCACTAACTTCCCTTGTTCAACCACAAATGCTATTTTCTGTGCAAATTTGGTTGGAGGGTGTTTAATTGTATAAATGTATTAATATTTTATATTCTACACTATTTTTCACTGCCGTTGTTGGCCCGCGCTGCAGCTGCTAGTGCACCCCCACTAATTCCAGATGCACCCTAAGTCATTTTGTTCTGGAACCAGGCCTGCTTCATGGTGATATTAGCTCCACATCAACTTGGATGATGTGCCAAACAGATAAGCATTTAATCAGTAACTGACTTGTTTCCTCTCCCAGATAATAAGATCAGACTGCAGTATATTGCTGTTGCCATCCAAATATCTCCTCAAATCCTTGTTTATATTGTTTGTGTGCATAGTGTCTAGTGATGGAAGTAAGCACAGAAGGTTGGCAAGAGACCGAGCAGATACTGTCCATCATCTGCCATTTTTGAAAACCCCCACCCTCATCCTTCTGATCCTGGATCCATCACCTTTTCATGATGTGGAATAAGATGAAGTGGAATGAATGTGAAGTCCAATGAAAGATAGACTAACTAGATTTTCAAGGTTGCACATGGACATGAATAACACAGTCTAATTGAACAACATTGTGAGGCATTGCAGTCGCTCTTCCTATCTGTTTGACATCATTCTCCTGGTACAGGCGATGAATTCAGATGTCTGTGGTTGTAAATCACCTCAGCTGTAATTATGGAAGAGAGTGTCTTTTCTACAAGAGCAGACCTTGCACTGAGTTGAACGGAAGTTTATGGACAGGAATGGGGAATTTGTCTTTTTTTTTTTTAAGTTATACTATTTCTTCCTCATTCCCTTTCCAACTCTTGTAAACAAAGACAGAAAGTCAGACACAGAACTATTTGTACACATACTTGATGTCCTTCTTATCACACACACACACACACACACACACAGCTGTACATATACACACAACCAAAGTGTTTTGCTACATAGTGAGTTAAACATTTCTTTTGTCAGGGAGGACAGGAAGGAAGGACAGTCATTTTATCACTGTCGATCTCTGTTCTGCTGAGCCACATCAGCCAAGTTGTCCCTTTATCGAACAAATGCAGTCACTCAGTCCTGAAAGAAGCTGTTCTTCTGCTCGCTGCTGTACATTTGAATGACTTAGACACTGTATATGACTTCTGCAGCTTGCTGTGGAAACAGCACTGCTTTTGTTTCGATATGCACGCACTCCTGAATCAGCACAAGGGAATGTGCCACTACTGCTATCAGCTATCAGCCCATCAAATGAAATTCAAGTCAGTTGCAGACGTCAGTGTCAGCTTCTACGAAATCTCCAACTCTGCTTATGACAACATGCAAACAGTGTCAAATGCGGCCCTGTGCTGTGTGATTGTGCATCATTGTGTATCTTACTTCACTACGACATACTATATACTGTAGCTGCTTCCATCAATATGAAGCCTCGGGCTCCTTCATGAATCCATACAAAAAACATTACAAAGCCAGAGATACACTCGACAGAATGGCACATAATCATCCTGTGCTGAACTGAGAAAAAGAAAAAGCAACATCAGGGTTTTATAGCCTCATATATAAAATAGAAGGATTATTCCTTTGCCTGTCAGCCATGCAAACATCCACACCCCCAAGGGACTTTTCCTGGCAGGAGTGTTACTATTAATTTACTTTATGTTCATGTGCTCAAACATCTTGCCACATTATTGCACTGTGGGTGGCCGCCATCAACAGCTCTTTCACAGGCCAGCAGGCTTTTCTTTAAAACATTCTTTATTGGCACCCTAAACAGCGGAAGTGGCCACTCTTCAGTTTGTTAAACTGACTTGTTAAAAATGGTAGACAGGCACAGCTCAGAGAATCACAATTTACTGAACTTGTAAGTGTATAAATGAGCATTCTCGATTTAAGGTAATTGATGCTGCAAACTCAAGTCTTTGCTAAGGAAAGGCCCGTCGATAGCTCTTATCCAGGCTTGTGTAAAAATACAGAAAGGGGCAAAGTTGGTAAACCTGTCGACTCAATTTGATCTTACTAAAAATTCTGAAATATCGATGCCTGGTCAGTGGCCCTTGGCATCAGATATTGACACACAGAGGCAGACATCACAGGGCAGCAGTATTTTTTGACACTCCAAGCATGCACCATACAGAGCAAGAACAGTTCCAAAAGGCGAGTTAGAGGGGTGGTGGATGGGTCCAACAAATTCTGGACTTTCACTGGGAGACCGTTGTTTGTTTCCTGTGTGAAACCAGAAGTCATAAAGTAATTAATTAACAAAGTTGTGTGCTAGCATATTTAACACACTACACTAATGACGTATGTCACGTGCCATCTAAGCCTTGACGTTGCATTAAATTTGTAAAGCACTGTACTTATTTTAAGCCAAACCATGATGTTTTTGTCCTAACCTAACCACGTGCTTTTTTTTTTTTTTTTTGCCTAAACCCATAGAAGTTAACCGAAGAAATGACAGCAATTATACTTTTGTGCTGAAAACAGATTTTTATTTCAAAAAGACGCAGGGTGCATGCAATGACCGTAAACTGCTATGCCGCCATTGAGCTTTCAAAACTGGAACTGTAGGGATACTTAGAGCATTTTAGATTGATGAGTAGGAACAAGGGTTGGTATTTGATGAGTTGGTAGTGAGAATGTGTTACTTAACTTGTTGGATGATTTTTTTCTTCTATTTATTTATGGTTTTTTTTGGGGGGGGGGCACAAGATTGAAGTCAAACTGGCACTTATACCTGGCTGAGCTTCTACCACACCTTGAATCAATAGCATTTGAATTCCTTAGTATACGACGTTTATTTTACACATTTCAGTAACATGTTTCTCCATATTTAGGACGCAGAATGGGTGCTAATGAGAGGTGTTAATGGTGTCTGTAAGTGTATAAAACAAAATGTGACAGTGTAGTTGTAAAGTTTTTGCTCAGAAACTTGTTACCAGGTGGAAAGCTGGTGGGAGATCATGGCCTCATTGCTGCAAAAGAGTCTGATACTCTCCTGCGAGGGGGTGTGAGATCTGGTTGGGATACTGTGAATCTCAGCACATATTGTATATCAGAAGAAACACGTGGCCTCCCCTGGTACACATTAGGTCAACAGTACAAGTCGCAGTGACAAGGACTGCAGTGCACTGGGAATTTGACTTTGCAAAAACAAGAGAAAAAACTGCAAGAAAACAAGACATGGCAGGAAAGTGGGAAAGCAAAGGTGCTATATTGTGGATTAATTTCCTGAGATCAAGACCAGATAAAATATTTGTCACGATAAAATGAACAAGAAAACTTTTCATTCATGTGTTGTCTGGCATGAACTGAGAGCCCAAGCAGCAAGTGAACCAACTGAATGTCAAATGGTCAAGAGGAACATGCCCACTACCTCTTGCATCATTACAGATATTGCTCTCAATGAACTAAACCCATTAGTTTTCTGCTGGAAGGCCTGCTGGAGGTTAGCAAATCTAAAAAATAGCTATGGAATAAAATGTGAACTCAAAATATGTCATGATGGCTCCTGCATATCACTGCTAATGATCACCATAACCCATGGTAGTCTTTGAATTCCTTATCCTCTAGTTTCCCCTTGAGAGCTTGTTTTAGAAATCTCTCAGACAGTTACCCTTCTAAATCAATACAAATTGTATCAATAGTTAATGTCACCATTAGAGGTAGCACAGACCCTTCTGTAATATGCCTTCCATATTGACATACTGCTCTATATTTCAAGCATACATGTATGGCAAGAGGGCAGTTTTGTCCACTTTGCTTCCTTGTAGGCGGCAAGTACACTTCAAGGACATCTGCTTGTATATGTTCCTAGACACACACTTGGCATTGAGCCAGCAGTGAAACAATGGCAGCTCCTCATTCCTTTGATGACCAATACAGCTCATCAACAGTCATTTTGTACTAAGTGTGCATGGTATGTATGGTATGTTTTGACAAGAGATTAAAAATGCACATGAATCCAGTGTTTATGAAGACTCTTACTCAGGCACAGATGGGTACAGTAACCCCAAGTACAGAGTCTTTCCCTGTCTTGCTGGCATGTTCCTTTTGTTAGCCTCAACAATGTTTACAGCTCTAGATCTTCCTGGTTCATCTGTACGCACAAAACTGATACGAGATAATGGGCCTCGCGGAGTGTCAGAGAATGGAGAAAGTGATGCTTTCTGACACTAATTGTTCTCTCATCGTAAGCGGCAGCGTCTTAGCCAATCTCCAAAGCACTCCATAATGAGGCCTGTGGTGGAACGAGGAGGAAGGGGAGGAAGGCAGAGACAGTGAGCTGACTGATGAAACTCTGGTGCTTTTTGTCATGGGTTTCTTGTCTTTTATTATTATTATTATAATGCACAAATTACCAGAGGATGTCCTGCGTTCCCCTGACCCATCACAGTTATTGTCTTTGAGGTTGTTCTGGTCTGTTTGCTTGAAGAACATCTGCAGAAATGGGTAAAATATGCAATCTGCTGGCTGGCTCGCT
>NC_142181.1:8064718-8102218 GCF_026936395.1 Plectropomus leopardus | reverse complement strand
GAGGTTTTTTTTATTTATTTTGACTTTTTTTTTTTTGTTTTTCACCTGCTACACAGACTCTGTCTTTGTAGTGGTTACTGCCAGCTTACTGTGTGCATACAGAGTTTTGCCAATGATGCAGTTGGTAATGCAGGGTTTGAAAGGCTACAGGCTACATTAACTGGCATTGAATTAATGAACTGGATCGTTTTAACTACAAGGTGCATTGATTTGATATATTATTTTAATGTAGAATTTAAAAACCCTCACTTCACCGAATTGCATTGCCTCTGGTAAAATGAGGTATTCATTTTAATCATTTATAAACAGATTCTACTTGGGTTTTTTTACAAAGTTATATGCTTTTTTTTATGTGTTGGAGGTGCACATAGAGAAAAAAAGAGACCAGCTGGGTAAAAACAGAGATGATCACCACAACGCTGCACAACTTCAGTGGTCAGCAACAAGATGTCCCAACTTGTCACATTTTGACGCTTGGTAAGAAGCCGTTGAGTCACCAAAATGATGCTGGGGCAGCATAAATGTCTCCTGACATTTCAAGTCAAGAGTTAATTTTATGTTTTTGCATTTTCTCTACTTTTTCATTTTATTAGGATGAAAATAGAAAATGTGACAAAACAAACCATAGCTGCTTATTGTCAATCACTATGAGTATTTTATTCCTAAAAAAAAACAATACATTTTGATGACATATCTTTTACAGATGTTTGCAGTCTCAGAGTACTCCATAGCTCCTTTGTGTGTCCATGTGTCTCAGGCAATACCACACATCAGATTTTGACAAAGTGTTTACACTACTGAGTTTCAAAAATTCCGATTGGCCCAAAGGCAATCAGAATCAAAACCATTGTACCACATGTCGGGCTGATTAGTGCCAAAGGAATTTTCAATCATTTATTACAATAAACATGTTGACAATTATTCAGTCAGTAGTTTGACTGAAGATTAATAGCTACATGGCACTGGAGTCTGTATTTGCCATTATGATATACATGGTATAATATAGATACAAGAATAAAAATACTTGTACTCTGAATTCAATTTTGTTTAAACATCAGTTAATCTTAGAGAGAACATTCATTCTTGACCTTGTGTGTGTGTGTGTGTGTGTGTGTGTGTGTGTGTGTGTGTGTGTGTGTGTGTGTGTGTATGTGTTTCATGTATGAGACAATCAGTAGTTCCTGTAGACATTAGCACACCCTCATATACACAGACACACTTCATGATTGTTTCTGAATCAAAGAGCGCTTCCAGACCTGCCTAACGGCAACCTTTGTACTACACTGAAATAATTGTAGCCATTACCAGAAGTACTGTCATGCTTTAACAAACAGACAGTTTAACCTTTAGACAGCAAGGTTTGCTACTGAAAGTAGTGTTCTCTGTGCTGGCTTCCCCTGTAGCATTAAAACCAACATTGTTATTTTTTCCAGAGAAGAGCTGATGATCGCAGCTGTTGGACACTGTTCCCTTTTTACAGCACTGGTGACAATTTCTCTTATTAGCATGGACAGATGTAAGGATGCAAGTTCAACATCGGGGTGTCCCTTATGGCCCCAGTGGCTGATAACTGCAAATATGGAATAAACAGCAATACAGCAGCATAAAACATATTATTCATGTTTGTTCATTGGCATATTAAGCGAGACAACAAAAGGTTCACTAATTTGTATACCCTATGAACCGCAATATGCATGTTTTAATATTATATTAACAACAAATAGAGTCCACAGCCATGCACTATGAGACTTTACTTAGAATAAAATGCTAGAGCTTTGGCTAATGTCTCCCTCTGTCTTATTTTTATTATCTTTTTTTACTTTCAATACTTCCATTAACGTTTTTGAATTAAGCTTTGAATCTCTGCTGCCATGTTTGTTATATTTATCTGATTTTTTTGACAGGCTGACAAATGTCAAAATATATGGAAAATTTGTTCATATAAAAACACCTTAATTTTGGAAATGATTTTTTTTTAATCTAATAAATGTTGACTTTTGGACCACTGGGTTATACTTCAAAGAAAAGAATACCAATAACAACATTGTAGCCCAATCTTTATCTTTAATTATGCATAATTACTACGTTTAAACAAAATAAATAAGCATGCAATAAAGCATGCAAGAATCAAAATGCTAGAATGTGAAGATTAGCTAATCAGCATTACACACCGAGTACAGTAGATGATTTGAAGATCATTAGTTTTTCTGATTTTTTCAACACTGCCTCATCTTTGTGTTTTTGGAGCCAGAAGTGACTGTATTTTGGCACGAGGCTGGCACTGTGTAGGAGCGATCTAACTGTAAGCATTAATAGGAGATAATCGGTGATGTTTATGAAAATTAACCCTGTGTACATTTCTCATGGATAAGCGAATTAGCTATTTTTCTTTTTTTATTTGTACCAGGCTGTAAACAAACAAGTTGGGCATTTAAAATGGGGGTATATGGGGATTGACTGGATTCTAAAGACAGCCTTAAGTGGCAATCCAAAGAACTGCAGTTTTTGGCACCATCGTGTTGGTATAATTTTTTTTAGCACTAGAGGTTGCCTCTTGGGCAGTTTATCCTCAAATTGTCAAGACATTTCACGTAACACAAAAAATGTCAACTCGGTGGCACTATAGGTATCAGATCGCCAACATCAGTGGGATTCATCCTCTGGGGCTTATGAATGTCAATACAAAATGCCATGGCAAGTCCTCACCTACTGGTCGAGTTATTTCCATAACAGACATTTCATGCTACTTACTGGGTTGTTAAAACCTACAGTTTAATACTAATGTGCGTCAATGTTCAACAAGTAGCCATTGGGGTGTTAATATAGACTGTAAACTTCAGCTTTACCCTGCTGTATGTGTTTCTTTCTCAGATGAGCTACTGACCCACTGCACAGCTGGTTAAACCGTCTAGGAAAAAAAAAAAGAAAAACCATCCTAGATAATCCTTGGGCTTTTGAAGTGAAGAGCTTTGCAGTGTAACTGGACTTAAGTATTATTTTAGCACAGCTGAGCCTCGACAAATACTAAACTGGGGCCGGAAGACACAGATCTACTGTACTTTCTGTATTGGAGCGCACATCTCTCGGTCACAGAGTCGGCGCACTTGTCACACTTAAACAAATTGAACAATCAATTTGTCTTTTTAATGTGAAGGGTATTTTCAGAGCCAGAGGTGGAAGGAGGAGAGGATATTTTTATTAAATTGAAGTAAAAGGCAGAGGAGAGAGGCAGAGGGAAATAAAGTTTGAAGTGTGTCAAGACGCAGTCACAGGCAGTGAGAAAAAAAAAAAGAAAGGGAAGGGGAGGGAAGAGGAGAGGGGAGAGCAGAGGACAGAGGTTGTGTTTGAGTTCAGGTCTCTGGTGCCATCATCAGCTATCCCCTGTATTCTGACCTTTGACCTCACTTTAATTCAAATGGACAACTCGTTGCTCTCTCTCTGCCTGCCTCTCTGTCCTTGTCCATCTTTATCTTCTCATTCTTATCTTCTTGCTGACTCCCGGCTCTCAATTCCTGAGTACATCACACATTATATTGTAGTCGTGTGTGTGTGTGTGTGTGTGTGTGTGTGTGTGTGTGTGTGAGTGAGTGTGAGTGTTAAGAAGCAGTAATTGGGGTTATCTCTACAGAGGACTGTGTAAATGACTGGGGCTGTGAATCTATTCAAGTACAATTTCAGTGTGGAGAACATTTAGACTTAACTAAGTATCCTAAATAATATAAATGGACTCTCAGGGTGTGACCATTTAAAGCTAATTTAAGGCCGCTGTAATACTTTTAATTACAGGCACTTAACAGTGTTGTATGGTAAGATAAACACAACTGTTTTCAGCCCAGGACTGGACTAAGGTTACGGAGTACTCGATGGGATCATAAGCTTTTGCAGAAGAATTTGATGTTTTTCCTCTTTTAATTAAATGCACACAAATGTTTCCATAGAAAATTAACATAAATAATTACCTAACGTTCATGTTTTCTCACACTTTGGTCTCATTTTTGTAAGCTTTGGCCATCATTTTCAGTTTAATCTGCTTCTTGCCCTGCCTGTTTTGACGATGTTGCTGCATTCTAAGAGTACACAATAAAACCTGTCAAGTTGATTATACTTTAAAAAAAAATAATAAAATTATTGCATCAAAAATGTAAGTATATATCATTGTTCTATTCTTAATTTAGTTTACTTAAAATTAAATTAAATTTAGTCGTATTAACTTAATCTTGTGAAGTGGTTGCAACTAAAAAATATCAAGTTTAATTGAATCATTCTTTCTAAGTTTTAGCAACTTCAGTCAATCAAGTTTACTGTGCTACCTTTATTCTACCAGTTGCAAACCAATCACATTTGATTTTTTTAAACATTCTAAGAAAACAGAACTTGCACATCTCCCATATTCATTATTGCCAAAATACTCTTCACAGTGAAGTTAACTCAGACTTACTTGGTTTATAGAAAGAACAAAGTAATTATACTTGTCATTTTTAAATTGCAACAACAAAACTAAGAAAATATATCAACATTTTGAGTTAACATAACAATTAGATATAAAGTAAACAAATTAAGATTTATGGTTATACTTAACTTGTCAGATTTTACTTAGTTCAGTTTTATTATTACAAACAGGAATGATGGCCAGAACTAATAAAAAAAAAAAAGCCCTAGCTGAACAAAGTCCTAATCATCTTGTTAAAGCAAGTGTATAATAATTATAATAAGGACAAGAAGAAGAAGAAATAATTCAAAAATATGATCACTTATTCAGTAGTTGGTAGCTGCACACACATTCTGTAAGGCCCAAGATGTTTCAGTATGTGACATCTTAAGTTGTACTTGGTGTTCTGCCAGGAGAAGGGAGTGTCCAGTGTGGTAGGAGCCTCTAAGGATGCCATGTACTTTGTTCCTGCTGCAGCTGGTGTACAGAGACTCTACAGTGTGGAGACACGAGCCAATGATCTTTTCTGCGGTTCTTATGACTCTCTGGAGGATTTTTTTTTCACCCTTAGCAGAGTTGCCAAACCACACAATATAGCCCTGTCTCCTAGAAATTGTGTTTAATACACAGCTATTTTGAGAACAGCTGCTACATTTTGAAGGAAACATAATGCAGAGTGAATTGTGTTTTTCATCAACATAATGACACTGTATATGCCTTGTTTTTAATTTTATTTTATTTGTTTATTAATTTATTTTTACCCTTTTTAATACTGTAACCTTGACCAAAGTTGTGTGGCCTAAACCTAATTTAGGGGATTTGGAAGCAAACCTGGGGCTCTGGTGTCAACGTCCTGCACTTTATAAGCCCGCCATCCTCCCCAGCCACCTCCTCCTGAAGTCTAAGCATTAAACTAATGTTCTATTGCATTACCTGGAAGAAACGTTGTCTCTGAACATAATCCAGGCAGCTTTACGTTGCCACAACTTTATTTAAGAAAGCAGTTTAGTAACATACAAATGTAACTTCTAAGGTTGAGCAACAATACTTGTGGTATCTGTAGTCGGTGGTAGTAATAATACTCTGTTACAATATTTAAGTTTAGTACGGATACTTCCAAAAACTTTTTGCATATTTTTTTTCAACTTTCACTTTTACTCCACTGCATTTGCTAAATAAAATGTGTATTTTCACTCCAATACATTTTCAAATATCTATAAACACATATTTGCATATGTATGCAGAATATGTAGTCAAAAGAATGAGATTTTGATATCAGAGGTGTTCTGGTTTCTGTCTGTAGTCTGAGTAGTACTGACTAATCACATCTGAGTGCTCGGTAAACAGTCCATGTGAGGAGCAAAACAGGTTCAACACATTGGCTGGAATGCAATCTCTGAACCCGCTGGTTGTCATCTGATGATTTAGCTTTATAAAAGCTTTTTTATCATCCATGTCTAGATATCTGTTTATGGATTAGCTTAAATGACTAGCACATGAAGGAGGATATCTGTCGTGGATATTTGCCTACTACTCCAGAACTCCCGGAAAATTGGCCGCCATAGTTTCCAAGATTGGGGGGCTGAACGACTTCCAAATATTTCCTGTTCTTTTTCACAGGGCTTAACATTTATATTGCTCTTAATACAAAAGCCAATGTGTATAATAAGTGTCCACAGCTTCATAATTAGTGATAATTATAAATCATCTGTCTTTCATTTGGAATCACTAATTTGAGATGTGTGTCAGTACAGATGCACTACTGTTGTTAACCCTCCAATTAAAACTGTGAAATGATTGTATTAGCACTCACACCCATTTAATCAACTCTTAGCATGCCACTATTGCAGGAGATTGTTTGAATTTAATTTAAATTCAATTAAAATTTCAAGCCGTACCTTTTTTTTTTCAGTGTTGCAGCTCTCTAATTCTTCTTCTGATGTAAAATTACCCAAAGCGTGGCATCACATCTTAAACTGCATATCTAAAAGAAGAAAAAAAGTCTCTAACCATAGAGATAAATCCTGATTTTAAATGAAGCAAAGCTTTTGCCGCCTTGAAATGTTTTTACAACCAATCTGCTTTCCATCTGACCTCTGCGTGTGTGGGAGGATAGGTGTGAGCGCACATACTTCAAGACAAACCAGTTGGAACTCATAAAGTGGTCCATGAAACACTCAGTTTGTGTGTTATCTCTCCAGCACGTGTACATTTAAATTGAAAGATTGATTTTTCTTTCATAATGAAAGACAAAGGGCTGAGAGGGAGGAGTGAGACAGCGGAGGAGTGCATGGATGAATGGATGGAGAGATGACAATTTTTTTCGCATTCCTCCCCTGGCTTTCAGTCCAGGGATAGTGCAGAATGTAAAGCTGTGTGTGTGTGTGTGTGTGTGTGTGTGTGTGCGTTCATGTGTGTGTGCTTGCGTGGGTGCATGGTGCGCACACGTGTGTGCCTGTGCATACCTATATTTGTGCCTTGCGTCTTACTGTGGAGGTGTGTATTGATCACTGCAGGGTGATGTTTTATTAAACAGAGGTGAGGACGGAGACAGGAATGTCAGGCAGGCTGATGTCCCTCACTGTTGCTAAAGCCTTTTCCCGTTTGTCCTTTTGTTGTGGCTTTGCCGTGCAAATTCTTGATTTCCTCCTCTTTTTTATCTGTTCATCTTTTTAATCATCTCCTCGTTTTGCCCCCTTGCTTTTTAAAAAAAAAAAAAAAATCATTCTTTCACACTCTCTGAATCCAACTCCTGGCTTTTCTGCTACATTTCCTTTTAACTTTTTCCCATCATGGCCACGAGTATATCACAATCTTTACTGCATACCCACTTATCTTACTCTTTTCCAAGTAATTATCTCACATGTGACCCCCACGCTCTTCTATTCCATTTACTCTCCGTTTTTATTTCAGTCTCACCCCTCTTTTCACTTATGCTCCACTCATCCTGGTTGCAATTTTCCACCTCCTTCCTGCTCCTTGACTCATCCACCATCTCTCTTTATTTTCCCTTTTTTTTTCTGCTGCCCTCGTCCTCCTCCTCCTCCCGCCTCTCCTGGGGAAAGTTGGCTGATAAGCCAGTTCGAACGGACATGGCTTCATGCTCTCCTTCTTTCCTTTCATTTCGCCCAGTCTCTCAGGTCCTGCAGACCCCTGTGGACTCGATCTACGAATCCCTGTTGTCTCTCTCTATCCCCCTTTCCTCATCATCCACTTCTCCGCTTTTCTTTCCCCTAGTGTGGGAAGAGAGATAAGACTGCATGTGTCCACGAACTTCTTCATCTCCTGACTTTCTTCCTCCTCACTCACCCACCATCCTCTTTTCTCCCGGGGGAAACGCACACCCACAAACACACACAAATACAAGCCTTTCAGAGTCTCTGTGTAGAGAACCAGCAGCGGTAACCACTCAGAGTCTTGTACAGGTTGTTCCCTGCTTGCTGCCACACAGTTCAACAATCTACTACTGTAGAGTATTGTGTTCATCTGTGAGAGTGTGTCTGTCCTCTCTTTTTGTTTTCTCCCACATTCACCATGTGTTTCCTGTTCCCTCTATCTTCCAATCTGGGCCTCAGAAGGTCAGCTGGTGGGGGGGTGCAGATCTGGAGGACTTCTGTGACACATACTAAGGAGGAGATAGGGAGGAAGAGAGGTGAGGAGGGGTGACATGTGGGAGAACCAATCAACAGGTCCAGTCATGACCTTTGAGATGGCGCCTCTTGTTGTCATACTCATCCAGGCCTGACACCCAAACCTTACTGTTCTCTCTCATCCTCTGCCTACTTCACCTTTTACTCTCTCTAGCTCTGCCCAATTCATTTCAGAACTCCACAATAAAGACACAGCTTCAAGAACACAAATATATGATTATCCTTTTTTTCTGACTTAACCTTTATTTTTTCATAATCCTGCCCTATAAAAACAAAAACTCTACCTTCCACACTTCCTTGTTTCTGAATTAGGATTAGAGCAGGTAAACACAACATGCCCTCATCCCAAATCATTACATGTTGATGCTGTGTCAAAGGATTTGCGCATCTACATTTTTTGCTTAAGATATCCTAGATGCCGAAACACTAGGATGTCAAAATAAAAGCACATGGTTAGGATTAGATTTTCCTTCAGTGGAACTAAGGGGCCGGGGCCAACCCCAGAAAAACAACCCCATAGCATTATCACTCCTCTACCGAACTTTACAGTTGGCACAATGCAGTCAGGCAGGTAACGTTCTCCTGGCATTCGCCAAACCCAGACTCGTCTATCAGACTGCCAGGCAGAGAAGCATGAATCGTCACTCACTTGGCATTGTGCTTGGTGATGTAAGGCTGCTCGGCCATGGAAACCCCTGCCATGAAGCTCCCGGCGCACAGTTTTTGTGCTGATGTTAATGCCACAGGAGGTTTGCAACTCTGCAGTTATTGAGTCAGCAGAGCGTTGGCGATTTTTACACACTATGTGCCTCAGCAATCAGCGATCCCACTCTGTAAGTTACAGTGGCCTGCCGCTTCGTGACTGAGTTGTTGTGGTTTTTAAAAGCTTCCACTTTGCAATAATACCACTTAAAATTGATTGTTGAATATCTAGGAGGGAAGAAATTTCACAAACTGACTTTTTGCAACGGTGGCATCCTATTACAGTACCACACTTCAATTCAGTGACCTCTTTAGAACGACCCATTCTTTCACAAATGTTTGTAAAGGCAGACTGCATGGCTAGGTGCTTGATTTTATAAACCTGTGGCAGTGGGACTGAATGCCACACCTGATTTCAATGATAAAGAGGTGTGGCCCAATACTTTTGTCTAAATATACATATACATACTGTATATGTATATATATATATTATATGTTGTGTCATGAATGAAAAATTGAGCTTGAGAGAGAAATTGGAACCTTACTTACTTTTTCACCTAAGCACAGCTGGCTATTCAGGCCTGAGGAGGGTATGAATGTCATTTTTGGCCCCCTGGCCCCTTTTCTCTCCCCAGTTACCATCTTTCTTTCACATTAGATGTGAAAGAAAGATGGTTAGGGTGTATAGATAAGACCAAACTGACTCAAGCCATGTTTGAGCAAGACTCCAGCCAAATAGTTAGAAAAGAGATTTAGCAGTTACTTATCATCCTGCTGAGAGGAGGTCAGCCCCCGTTGTTTGCGAGCCCATATCAAACACGCTCTAAATTTTAAGGCATTTTGCCAACAAAATTTTTCAAACCAACACATGTATCTACATGCTGAATTGTGCTGCCCCATGTCCTCAAATACTCTTCATGTGCCCACTGTTTTGGCATCACAGTGGAAATTACACTCAGCAAATGGGACATGGCTTCGGAAAAAATATATTCAAGTGGGTGTTTTGGCCTTAAGGGGACCACAGGCAGTAACTGCTCATTTTACACCGACCATACACTTTCATTCAAGCCTGTGTGCAATGCTGTGTAGAGGAAGGATCATTTCTATTTGTAAAACTTATTGCATTCCCAGCAATTCAACAAATGTTTTATGAATTTAGTAATTGACCCACAGAAATAAAAATATTCTTGTGACTTTGCAAAAATGAGTATCTGGTCTTTTCTTATCTTTCAAACACTTTTCCTTGTATTTTATCCATTTCTTTCTGTCCAAGATAGGTGCAGTGCACATGTGGAAACGACGTGTGACGGTACAACAGCAGCTATTTCAGGGTGGCCGCTGGCCTATTGATTTTCTCATCCTTTTTTTCTCTCTCCAATAATGCCCAGTAGAGGTTGTCCGACAGATTGATTGGGATAGTGTGTGTCTGTGTGCTTTTGTGCTTGTGCTGGCCGCAGATCACTCTGCATCATCGTTCTGTGTTGAATGAAATGTGCAATTTGAACACTTGTCGTCCCCTTCGGACCGTTGAACAGAACGCCACAAACAATCAATGACTGAATCAAACACACATACTGTAGACGGAATACAAACACCCATTGTCAGCCGGCTCCCACCCAAGAGGGACATTCTCTGATAGAAATCAAACATGGTGTTCAAAGGCACAAACAGAGAGATAGGAGCGACCTGGACTTCAATGAAATACTGTAGTAGGTCAGACTGTGGCTGGTAGCGTGCAATTTCGGTGGCATGGTATATTGTAGTTTGGAATGCAAATTAAAGTAATCCCAAAAGATAGTTTCTTTTGAATTTTTTTGCCTTAAAAAAATCCCATCTGATTGAAATGTATCATTTTTGTACTCAGCCCGCAAGCAACCCTTTGCTTAAAGTGCATTCCTTGAAATCCCAGCAGTGTGCGACAGCTTAATACCCCCCCAAACCTCAAACCACAGCAGGTTCTCTCCAACATTGTCTCATTCTGGACTCATTTCTACCTCAAACCTTGTTTCACTTTGCGCAGAGAAAGGTGGTGTGTCTGTGAGACGACCATCTAAGACTGCCTGCAGATGAAAAAGCCTTTTCAATCCCCAGGACCAAATTGAAACGCTATGATACTGAGATGAAGGTTAGCCAGGTGGTTCACAAGAAGACATAACCAGCTAAAGCAGATTTTATAAAGTGATTTTAAATGCGATGACATTTGTTCCCTCCTGGGACTACTTTGCTTGTACATGTCATAGCCAATGCTGAAAGAAACCAAGAACTTCTGTCAAGTCATTTTGCAACTCTGGAAAGTACAGTGATAGAAAAGGTAGAAACTAGTTTTATATTTCAGTTGAAAGGATGCTGAGTTCATGGTTATGCTTCCCCCTTATCAAAAGGTGGATTCTGTTATTTGAGGATTGGAAACATATGAGTGCACCCTACATTGTCGGGAGCAAAGCATGACATGGTTCCTTTAAAGTGAACTTCCAATCCATGTATCCATCTGGCTGTAATTCAAAATACAGATACTATTCTTGACAACAGTAGTGGAACAGTGGTAACACCTTTAAAATCCAGAGAAAAAAACTCCAAACCTTTCTTCCCATTGGCATCTGATTATGTCCTAGACCACCTGCCTGCATAAGCTACATCAGCAGTTAATAGGTAATTAAAGGGTTGCCTTTAAACCTCACAATCAAACCTGTCTACATATATCACAGCGGTGGACCTTTGCTTGTAAGAAAAAGTACTAGATGTCCATAGCCTCTCAATATAAATGCACAGCTAATTAAATGCCAGCTATGTGGCACAGCTTCTCTCTGGCCTGCTCATTAACCTTCCCCATTCAATATGTCAGAGGAAGTAACCTTTTCACAACTCACTCATGGCTTCGAGATCATGTTTACTGAAGTGAATAAGGTAAGGCCCTTCCCCTGAAGCATTTATTATCCTTTTGTTGTTGTAAAGTCTGTTTGTGTAATTTTATCATGCCCTGATTTTAAAGTAGTTCATTATTTTCGTGGGACCCTGTGGCAAGACTCGCCTTATTAAAACACATTGGCCTATTAGCTTCTGTGAGGGCACGTCAGCTTATTGAAATACTCATGCACATGCATAAAAATCATGCGTTAGAAAAATGAGTTCTTAACCTAATTTGACTGACCCTTCTTTTATTAAGACAGGTTACTTTTAATTATTGGCACCTTTTACTTGTGCCTGTGCTTGCTGAATTCTCACTAATAGTATTACTTTATGAATTAATATCTCAAAGGCAACTGCAGGCACTTAATGATCAAATCAACAGTCAATTTTGTTCATGAACTCCAAGCCATTTTCCCAATTACACTTATAACTAAGGGCAACAAAACAGAATTCATGGCGTCATGCAGAATGTCATCTTGCCATTTTATGTGGTCATTATTAAAGATATTGCTATTTTGGAAAAAGCCTTGGGTTGTTGTTCACCACTGATTCCTTTTAATGCAGCTGTTTTGTTTGTGTGTGCATTGGGTCTGTCTTTGTTTGTTCTGGTCATCATGTCTGAAGTGTGTGTGTGTGGGCGTCTTGTTTTGCTGTGGGCGCTGGTCATAATGGTTGAACGAAGGGTGCGTGACCTTGCCCCAAGGACACTCCTGCTCAGGCTTTTAAGTCTTCTATCTACCCAATCAATACTCTGCCATTTTACCTCCGTAGCATAGAGCACTGCTCCCCAAGTCAACACCTGTCCCTGGTACGGCAAATCTGTCACAGGCCTTGCCTCTCTGAAACATAAAATCACCAGCAGCAGCAGAGCAGCGATGCTGCCATTTATAACAGTCGTCGATCCTTTTCGTAAGGCCCCCGTGGGGTGCTGCAATGAGAAGCGGGAGAAGTTGAAAGGTTACACCCGTTGAGAGAACAGACTAGACAGGGATTTGGGCTTTAACCTGCACAGGAAATGGAACTGTCTCCATCTGGCGGGTTGTTCATCATGATGTAGCAAGTCAGATATAGTTCAAGCAGTGGGAATTGCTTCAACTTTCTCACCAACTGAATTCTTGAACTAACTTAAAAACCAGCTTTATACTGCAAAAGATGTGAAATTACTTCTCTATCAACTAGTTCAAGGAAGAAGTGCCTGTAAGAATCTAACCCCACATACTCAAAAGACACATTGAATAGTTTATTACAATACACCTCTGTGCAGTGTGTGTCCTTGCAGGAGTACAGTAGAATCCACGCAAGCAGTCTTATACATGCTTAACCTTTCTGCCTCTTCTTGAAAACACCTTGAAATTCTTGGACACAACTTGAAAGTACATGAAGTACTCTCTCAGCTTAATCTAAAATGAGTTTTCTACTCTTGGCTGATAAAAGGAGTCCTTCTCTTTTTCTCTTATTTTCTGCTACAAGGGATGTTAGGAATTTCAGATTGATGATGATTACAGTTCTTGGGGAAACTGGTATTGATATTTGTAATGGTTTGGCAATGTGTGTGGCATTATTGGTTGTAGCAGAGATAATAATGGTGGTAGAGGTAACTGGGGGACCCAATGCAGCTTCTGCTGTGCTGACTGACTGCAGTGATGACAATGGCACTTCCAGAGCTTTTCTTTTCCGTTCTGTTTCATAAAATGATTTCCATTATTCAACCTTGTGCTGCTGTAAGGAATATGACGAGTTCTCTTCATATCTTTGTCGAGGTTTCCTGGGTTTTCAGAGAGGAATAGCAGATCCTGAATGGGAAGCCAAACTGAATAAATTAAGAGCAGGGGTAAGACCTATGGAAGAACATGCAATCCAATAATGTGACATCAAACCATTCTTTGTCATTGTATTCAAGACAGATAGGGACTCACTCTACATGCATCCGTAGAATGTTGGCACATACTAAATGATCTTCCCACTGTAGCTAACAAAGCTTTTATCTGTCTTTTTTCTTCTATGGTCTCCTGGGAACATGTGCTCATCTGTCTTCCACCTGAATAATCCGTGTCACGCGCACTTCTCACCACAGGTAAGAGAACTACTTTATCCTTGCAGTGTACCTTTTGTTTTGTTTTTCTCACAATGAAAATGTACCCTCCAGGACCATTTAGTAGTGACGATCCCTAATGTGAACCAAAGTCTGCATCATTAACATGAACGTATAGCTGAAGACTGACTGCAAGCTTGTATTTGCATACTCAGTGCACACTCTGTGATCTCATTGAATATTCATATGCTGCTGAAAACAAGTCTTGGAGTTTGAAATAGAGATTGCTGTCACAGCCCGTGAATCACGAAGCAATTTTAGTTCTTGAAGGCACTGTAATCAGCATTGCCTGCTGTTATCCCTTATGCAATAACACAGACACACACACACACACACGTGCGTGTGCACACACAACAACCCTCACACATGTATGGGCACATCCAGTATATCCACTTCATATCGCCTATGTCTCCTTTAGACCAGGGGACAGTTTTAAGAAAAGCCCAGTGAAGGGCTTGTAGCTTGATGTGTCACACACTATCACTTCAGATGCACTCCTCTCTCAATTCTCCCTTCACTAAGAGGGGGGACCTAATAAACCCAGTGGACAGCTACAAGCTTGAAGTGTCATGCCACATCCATCCGAATAGTCTCCTCAACTTACTCTCAGAAGTGACTAAGGGATTTTTAAAAGCGGTGGTAGTGTTTATCTCCCAAAACCAATACTCTGAGTACAACTTGGGGAAAGATTAGAAGCTGTCTGTCACCGTTGTGCTGGTGTAATATCAGGTTGAGTTAAAGGTAGTGTCACTTCTTGTTAATGGGAGGGAATGCTCATGACCTTTCTAAGGCACAGGAAAGGTGTGTTTCTTCCAGTTGCGCCATTCTCCTTCGTTCTGTAACAAAAGTACAAAGGGCAGAGAAAGTCTGTGGTCCAAATGAAACTGGTTAGAACAAAAGTGGGACCAAGAAAGAGGTAGGGAATGAGGATATAGACAAAAATCAATGGACGTAAAGAAGAAAAAAACATATTTCGTAAAACAATGTAAATGAAGAGCATTTATTTTTGTTTTACCAAATTAATATGGCATGCCAGCTAATTATGTTGTGCTATGCCACTTTGCTGAGAAGCAAAATAAAATATAAAAAATGTAAGACTTTAAGTGTGCACCAACTAAAAGCCATGGGACAGAGTGAGAATTGAAAAGAAAGAAAAAAAAACAAAACATTACGGTCTAGTCTGACTATGCTTACTGCTCTGTTAAAGCCACTGTTTTAACTGTTTTTCTTCTGGACACAAAATGATATAGCCAAACATGAGGTTTTTTGGTCTAGACAGGCCTTATAAAAACTTACCTTAACCAACAAGACTAACTTAATTAACTATTGTACGTTGGGCTCTGGGCACTGCCAAAACTCAATATTGTGCCTGAACATATCCTCTGCAGACAGTGTTAGATAAAGTCAGGCCAGCTGTTTCCCCTTATTTCCTGTCTTTCTGCTAAGCTAAGCTAACCACCTCCTTGTTATGAGAGTGGTATTGATCTCCCTCATCTACCTCTTGGCAAGAAATCGAATAAGTGTATTTCCCAAAATGTCAAACCATTCCTTTCAATAAAAAATGTGTGTGTGGCACTGGCTGGCAGGTTGTAACTGCCACTTGCTGGAATTTAAGAGGACTTCTGGCGAATTGCTTAAGTCTGCTTCAGATAAAGGTGCGTCTGGAGAGTTTTACTTAAAACGTCATAAACCTATAAAAATGAAACACTGCTTCATAAAAAGACTTAAGGAACCAACAGTAACAAATTCTCATAACTGTGGGCTTTTCCAGATCCTGGTGTTTTGGCTCTAGGGATGGCAGTTCACGGTCTGCCTGTTGGTTGGTCCCCACCACTTTTTAAACAGCTTTTGGATGGATTGCCATAAAGTTTTATACATTACATATACATTATACATACAAACATTTATACACCCCGCTGTATGAATTGTAATTGTTTCCGTAATGCGACTATGCCAACCATGATTATTTTCCATAGGCTAACTGAATTAGTTGGGATGCTACTTCAAAAGATATCATATGAACCACTGTATGTGAATAACTGCTCGCAATTCTTGGTTCACACTTTTGCCCTGATTTTTTACGAGCCAACAGTTTTTGGAGTTCATTGACAGAAGTGCTTCAGAGGCAAATTGGTGTTGGCTCAGCTCTCACAAATCATCACTCTTGTACTTTGTGTTAACTGTTCAACTGTTTGAGCTGAGAGGCTTACCGATGCATTGCAAACTTTCCCTAAGTATCTAGCGTGCTAAATATCTGGACCTGTCAGGAACTTTGTTGGCGAGCCACAGCCAATGAGAACATAAGACATGGGGAGAGGGTCGTCCACACATCACATGACATACTCATGCTGGAAGATCTTGTAGTGTGTGATGCCCTGTCACTGCTCAGTCATGTAGTATATATATCTTTCACGGTGATATGATACGCCGGGCAGCGTCAGTCTGTATCTTGGCTGGACAGAACCTTTTATGATGTTATGATATGCCACTGCTTGGCTGGATGACACCTGTTGCAAGTGTATGATACCAGGTAGGGCCATGTCAGATGACAACGTGGCCGGTTGGAATTTTTTCACGGCTGTGTTACACGCAGCTGGAAGGCATCAGGTTAAAACACTGCATGTAACAGTGTAATAAAATGAGTTGGAAGGTTCCTGTAGGGCAGGCTGGAATGGAGGTGGATGGGTCCAACAAACCCCAGCCCAGTGTTTGCTTCCTGTATGTATGTATATACCTCGTATATCTTATCTTTTTTTTTATTGTAAATCTGTATCTTTTATTATGCTTTTATATTTTATTGCTCTGTAAAGCACTTGAATTTGCCTGTTGTACGAAATGTTCTATACAAAATAAAGCTGCCTTGCCTTGCTTTGCCTATGTAGTGTCAAACCATGATGTTTTTTTCTAAACCTAACCATGTGCTTCTGCTCCGTAAACCGAACCACCCGTGGCTTTTTTGCCTTATCCTAACCATGTGCTTTTTTTGTTGTCATCCCGGCATTGGTTGCGGCATCCCGGAACATAAACAGCTGATGCAGGGGGACACTTACAGCATAATGTGTAGATGTGAAAACCCACTGACAACGATTTAAGATGAGAACGTGTTGGAAAACAAGACCTCAGATTAAAAGTCGTGTATGCCAAACCAAATGTTCTATGAGGATACGTTTAGTATTGTCCTTTTTTTCCGGTGGAGTGTCAATAATTGTTTTAGTAAAACTTGTTTCCTTTTTAATATTATCCAAGACTAAATTGTGACTCTCTCTTGCCACCTGCATTTCTGGCTACTTACCTAGTGTTGACTTATCATACAAATAACTATGATAAGTGGTTGGTTAGTTAAGAGCCATTACTTTTGTGTCATATCAACAATGTGTGAGAATCATCACAAAAATAAAAGACTCACTCAAGTTACCTGGTTTCATTTATATATATATATATATATATATATATATATATGTATATATATGTATATATATATATGTGTCTGGCTGTGCTAACCATCCTGCTCATAAATTGCAGATGTGATACATCACAGTGTTATATAGATATATAACTTGTCTGCCTCTATCCATCTCTCTCTCACAGTAAACCACAGTATTGATGTTCAAAAAAGTTGAGTCGACGTATACTTATCATTCTGTGGTACTCATCCGTCGCTGCATTATAGATGTCGTGTTTCACCTGCAGATTTAGTGATTTTATGTGAGAGGTGTTTCTGGAAAGGGATGGGCTTAGCATGCTTTGCTCACTGCTGGACAGTCACTGCTGTGTGCTCCCTGGTGTGATGCATGCATGTATTCAGCTCTGCTTTTCTGTCCACATGGCGGCATGCTGAAGAGCGTGCGAGAGAGAAATCGAGGTGCTTCACATCCAGAGCAGAGCTGTTCATTTAGATAAGAGCAGCAGTGTATTCAGGACATGAAACAGAGGGTTAGGGCCATGGCCTGTAGATCAGCCAGCAGCCCTGGATTTACCGGTATTTCAGGGGGAATTTAGTGGGGAAACTGGGACTAATCCTGTTTGTAAAAAGTCACAGGTAGAGGGATTAAGGCCTGTTGTGTTGTCAGCCTCAACATAGACACAGTCTTGGCAATAAGGAGGAAAAGATGTGTGCTGGTCTCTGAGCGTCTGTGTGCGTGTAATGGTGTTTGGGTGAGAGTATGTGAGAAATGCCAGGGGGATTTGCGAGGATGGGGGAGCGTAACTGACCTTCAGTAAACACACACATACACAGGCTCACACACACAGACACATGAAGTGTGTGGATATTGCATTTCATGCTTATTCATTCATTCAGAGAATGCCCTGTGAGATGAGAGAGTCTGTGGCGTAAAATACAAAGTCACTTCTAATGCTTCTTTGAGTCAGCAGCAAGCCGTCTCACTCACCTTCCCACATGTTCTGTCCCGTCTTTTTTCATTTGGCAACAAAAACAGATATGTATTTCAGAAAAACGAACACTTTCCCTGTAGCAATTACAAACAGTACTTAAAGAAAATTCAAGGTTGTTGTCTTTTTCTAACCTGGCTCTTCTTTCCATGGTTTTAGCATTTGCCATTTCTATTGGTTCTGGCATTTTAGTCACCAGAACCATTATAGCAACACCATAAAATGCAATTAGCTATGGAAAACAAAAGCAGTAAAAGTCTGAAGTGCCACAATGATGATAGTCTACAATACCTACATTATCTACATCATCAGAGTTATCTTAAGTTAGGCTTGAGATCTCAAATAATTAGCAGGAAGTCTGCTTTAAAATCTCTGAAAAAAACAACATTTTTTTGGAATAATGTTTAATATGTCTCCTGTGAGTCCCTCAACTTTATGGAAATCAAATAATTAATTAAAGCAGACTTTGGTAATCCTTATAATAGCCTGAAATTGGATTTAGGGAAAAGCTAGAAATACCTATAGTGGAGAGTAATTAGTTGCTTTTAATCAAGTATTCTAGTTGGGGAAGGGGAGATTGATACTGCATGGCAATATAGTATTGATCAGAGACTCAAAGTATCATTTTTTTCTTTTATTATAAAAATCATTGATATTGCAAATACAAATTAAGCTTTTTGTAGCCTTGTGGAACAATAAAATCAGTCACTTTTTTTAGTCCATTAGATGCATTTTGCTGCAGTAAAAATAAGTGAAGTAAGATGAAAACTTTAACTTATTAGATAAAACAGATGTTTTTTTATTTGCGTTGAAAAAGGTAATAAATAAATACATTAAAGTTGTCATCTTACTTCAGTCATTTTTACTGCAGCAAAATGCATCTAGTGGACTAAAAAGCCGATTGATTTTATTATTCTACAAGGTTACAAAACGCTTAATTTGTATTTGCAATATCAATGATTTATATAACAATAGAAAAAAAATATACTTTGAGTCTCTGTATGGTGCAGTTGCTGCAGCACCCCCTGCTGGAAATGGCCACCATCACAGCAATTCATTCAAATTGAAAAAAAAAAAATGTGTATTGGTATTTACCAAAAAAAAAAAAAAATACTTAAGTAAGTTTTAAAAATTAATTAGAAACACTGAATAATTATTAATTATTGAAATAACGTTAAGCAACATGGTCAATGGATGTGACGTGGGTCAGCTTGCAGTAAACTTGTCCCTAGAGATGGCAAATTCGACACTTTAAAACATTTCAATACTTTTAAACCATTGCTTTGAAACGTTTTGAAACTATTCAAAACCTGTTCGCTCTACATTGGCATCTGCTGGTAGAAGCTTGCATTGCACCCATTTATCATTGTTTTTTTTCCCAGCCCAAAAGCCTGTATAGCTATAATATAGTTATATGTATCAATATAAATATAAATATAAATATAAATATAAATATAAATATAAATATAAATATAATAAATAAATAAATAAATAAATAAATAAATAAATAAATACATACATACATACATACATACATACCGATCACGTGACGTTTCGAAACCCGTCTCGAGCTACGCGCCAAAGCCGGAAGTGACGAAACGTTTCAAAACATTTCGAATCCTGGGTGTGGAATTTGCCATCTCTACCTGTCCCGGATGAATGTGCACACAGACATTTCGAACAATTTGGACATTATTGCACTCATGAGTGACTTTATCTCATCAACCCTTGAGCGCCAAGCCACTTTTGGGAGGCACAAACCCAGCCAAGGTACAGTGTTTGTTTTACTATGAGCTGCTGCCGCGCAGTTTTACACCAGTTTTTGGCCGGTATTTTTACGCTGATAATTGTGCTGCAAAAATGTATTTGGCTATGTTGTTTGGTGCTGTGCAAGTTGGCTCTTTGGATTGCTTGAAGCTGCGCATTAGGATATGTTCTGTTCTGCTGTGCGCAGTGTGTTGATGGCCCCGTTTTTGTTATTTTTTACGAAGCGGGCTTCAGTGAATATGCAGAGGATGGTTTGTGCGTTTGTTTGTGTATCCGTGTGCGCGCGCGCGCGGTTGTCTGTGCGTGCGCGGCCGGGGGTTTAAATACTGTTATGTATTTTTGAGGTTAAAATACTGTGTTTTGGATTTGCGTGCAGTGCTCTGATTGACTTAACCTGTAAAAATATGAGTGATCTGTATGTTCTGGTTCACTATGTGCAACGGAGTATGGTGACATATGTTTGATCCATATTGCAGTAGTGCATGTTATAATAGAATGTTATAATATAAAGGGATTTTTCACAATATATGCCTTTAGAAAAAGCTCCTCCTGTTGATTATATTCACACACAAAATGCAGCTCTTATCACAGTACCCTTAACTAGAAACTTCTTCCCACAGAAACACAGAAATATTGGATTTTCTTTTATTTCTATTTTTTTTATTGGAGTGTAGCCCCACAGCACTAAGATAGGGTCGGGGCCTTATAAAAAGGTAGCAACCTGGTAAGATCAGACCATAAGTAGCAGTCATTCAAGAGACATGGCACTAAAAAAAATGCACTTATAGCAGAGCAAGTCCAACAAGAGTGAATCCGGCTTTGGCTTTTACTTCACTTTCTCTGGCGAGCGTGTTAACAAACATTAACTGAAAATCCTGCGTAGTAAACCTTTAATTGATAACATTTCCTCATTATGTTAATAAAAAACATAATTCACTCAGCATTACTTTCCCCAAAGGTATTTGCTGTTTCAAATCAGCAGTAAACCTAATTTCCCAGAGACGGGGCTGGAAAGAGATGAATAGTATATTCATCTCTACCTTTATTTACTCTTGGAAAGACACACTGAGGAGCAATAGCTCTTTTTAACTAATGTGCTGAGTTTACGATTTAAAAAAAACCCAGACCACATACACACACAAAACAAAACATTTTAGGATGGTAATAATTAACACAAAAGCAAAGGCATCACACAAATGCATAAAAATGCATGGGGGAACAATACAAGTTTGAGCAAAGTATCAGTGAAGCACCCTTAATAAAATAATTTGCAGTTAGGATTAATTGTAATAATTAATGTTATTTTAATGAGTCATTTTAATCTATCCCAAAGCACCGCTGTGTAAAGACTCCATATTGGTTCTAAGATAGCCCACAATGCTTTTACTGCATATTTTGAAAGAATACTTCCCATATTTTTGAAACATGTAGACAGAGCTCTAGTCCTTTCAGTGCAGCTTTATACCTGAGCGAAGGTCAATGGTGCTGTATCATTATGTAGGTACTGATGGAAGTAGTGTTGTCATGATACTGGAATTCCTAACTACATACAATGACTTGGAAATGTTGTTATTCAATACCATGGCAAAAAAATGACATTTATGGAAATTAATTTTAAACTGTACCATGACAACAATGTCTTTTCTTGGTAAGTGGTAGAGAACAGAGAAATGACTAAAATTATAGAAATTTAGATTGAGTGTTATAATAAAAGACTGTGTAATCTGCAATGATGTGATATGTCAATACATAAAGTATTACACAATAAACAGGAAATACCATGATGACAAGAAAAAAAAAAAAAGATCCTAAATCCCTCTTTGGAACATTTACTTTTTTATATTTCTTCAGACCAAAGAAAAAGGTCAGTCTGAGGGAAATGTCTTTGATAGAGCACTTTGGGTTGTGACTCATACATTAACATGAATGATTGGACGCACACATGTGCATTGACACGCACAGTCACTGCACATGTGCACACCATTATCTAAGATGTGCCACCAAATGTCCCCGCCGTCTGCCTCGTTTAACCTGGCAGAGGACCCTGTAATAATCCTGCAGATGGCCACCTCTACTTTCTCTCTCTCTGTCTCCCTCTCCCTCTTTGACACACACATTTCCACACTCTTCCACTGCCATTTTTCTCTGCCTCCTACATCCAAATCTGCAAATCTGGCTTCAGCTGAGAGCCTCTCTGTCTCTGGCTCACATTACCTTCCACTACGGTCTTTGTTGGCTGCCTGACCTTCACCATCGATAGCTTTATTCATTTTGTCTCGCAACATCCCAGGGCCGCAGGATTCCTGTTCTTAGTTTTACACCCATAAAGGCACAAAGATGCAGTGGGGGTATTTCGTGAGCCCCTCAAACAAACCTGGAGCAAAGCTTGTCAGCCACAGCTAGAGCTGAAAACTTACCCAAACCAATTGCTGTCTTATTTGAGCAGCTGCAGCCTTTTCTGTCTCCACTTCATCTCCCTCCTCTGTCCAATTCAATTTAATTCCAGGACAAATGTAATAGGCAGAGCTTTCAGATTATTACAGTCAAGTTATCACTCACCTTAATGACTTGTTCTTAAAAAAAAAAACCTCCTTTCCCATCGAGACTTCATCTTTCTGTCTCTATCTCCCTCTATCTCTTCCTCAAACATGCACTGCCAAAATTCAAGATGCATTTCAAAACATTATTGCCATATCAACCGAGGCTGCTATTAGCTTATCTCCACGACAGAGACAAGACAGGACATCAGGTACACATATAATTATACTCCCACGATGCAATATCCAGTACCCACGAAGGCTATGAATTCACACACTGTTGCTACGTCTCTCTGTCAAGCACACAGGCACACACACACTCTACGGTTCTCCCTATTTCTTGTACAGAATTTTCCAGTCCCCTAGAGGTGAAGATAAAATAATTGAGAAAAGAGAGACAGGAAGAGATAGGACTCCAACATTGCATGATGCCAGGCCTGAGCCAGCCAGCACTATATTCCTCACTTATTAATTTGACTTCATGAATGAGCCGGCATTGTGCTGTGAAAATGACTGGAGATTAGCACTGATTAAAGAGGGAAATCAGTTAACATAAGCACCACCCCCACATCCTCTCCAGCATCCCTCCTAATTAAATGCAGTCATGTGGAGCTTGGGCTTGTCGAGCCTGACTCTCTCCTGGGCCTCGGCTCCACTCCTGAAGCCCGCATATCAAATATGTAAACCGCTTTCGATAGCGGACAGATGGAATTAATTATTTCCCGCCAGTTGAGTGATGAGGCTACATGAAAGTTAGTGTGAGCAATTATTTTTGACATTAATGGCACCGTGTTTTTATGTTTCTTCGTTTTTACACGAGGCCGCATGAAGACAATGCAAACTGTCGAAACTATTGTCGTCAATGTTTTGTCATGTTCCTTTAATTGGCAACAGAAGGCGCCTCCATCTTACACACTTGCCCTTTTCTGTTTTTCTCAAATTTGGACTGGAAACCTGCTAAACTGTAAAACTAGGAAGAACTACTCAGATATGAATATAAGATATTGTTACTGCACTGCATATTTCTTGCCTAAAATGTTTCAGAAATGTATTTTTATGCTCCATTTTACCATAATGGAGAGAGTTTATGAACTGACAACACTAAGATCAAACGGCAAAACGAGGCGGCGCTGATTATCTACAAGCCAACATTCTGTTACCGCACTGCTTATTTCTCACCTCAGGTTTTTTTTCCGAAACCTTTTTTATCTTACTTTTAACTGTTGTACGAGATCTGGCTGGCTGTCATTGTGTCAGATGAATATGGTTGCATTATGTCACCCATCAACGGGAACATCGGTCCGATGCATTCTGGTAGTTATAGTTTTTGAGAAAAAATCAATGCCACGGTCCTTTTTCTCTTTTTTTTTAACTTCATGTAGCACCAATTTCAAAAGTATTTGTGTCTTTTTTTACTGCATAGGCAGCATACTTTTATGTGAGTACTGCCTTTATATCATGACATACTTTAAAAATATAGTAAAAAAAAGGGGTATTTTATCTTTGTGGTCATACAAATCCCACAAAAATAAATAGTTAAAGTTTCCAGTGTTGATGCTGGAGCAGCACTCTGACAGTCTGTCTGGAAGGTAAGGCACTCTTCAGCCAGAAGGTCGCTGTCAGTGTCCACCCAGTCTGACGTGGCCTTGGGCAAGACACTTAACCCATTTACTGCTCCAGAGGCAGCTCCCTTGCTTGCTCCTCTGCTCTGACCTCTTTGGTATCATGTCGACATAGATATTTGTCAAAAAGGGATATGCCCCAAAATAAATGTCTCCAAAACTATTGTATATGGTGAAAAAATATGCCCAACTCTATTCTTTAAAAAATGTGCTTTCCAGTGCATTGAATGGCCCCCCGCTGAGGCTACGTTACATGCTCTGGGACACCAGTGTGGCCTTCCAAAATTCATATTGCCCTTGGCCTTCTGTGCACCTGCATGTTGCATAAACATGAAATGGCTCATTCTGCCTGACTTACCGGTAAATTAAGTCCTTGGGCCATCTCTAGTGTAAGAAAGTGCATTTTTGACCACCCTCCCCTGCAAAGTCGAGCCATCTCTGCATAGAAACTAATAGGACAGCATAAACTAAACCTTTACTCCGCTTTACACTTGCTTTACAGCACAGTTATTCATTCTTGTGCTTTGCAAGCATGCATCGCATTGCAGGGCGCCCCTGCTAATGGAGAGGAAATGATATTCACATCATGAGAAGAGACAGGAAGGGACCACCATGCACCTATTCCCTCTGAATCACCAGCCGTGAATTTTACATCTGCGTCCCTTCGGTTGCAAACTGACGAGCGAGGGGTGCGCTGCATGTTTTATGGATGAGTTAGAGAGGTAAGAGCAGAAGACGGGGAAGGAGTTATCGCACAGAGATGGAATTGTGGACGAGAGGGTCTGAGCAGTGCCTCTCTGTTGTTCGTTCAACAAGACACCTTAGCGTGGGCCATTAGTACGTGCGCACTTGGGAGAGTCTGGTAAACACCCCTCGGCTCACACACACAGACACACTTACTGACTTGATACATCCACAGAAAACAGGGTTTTAGACCCTAGAGCCACTTGAGGGCCTGGTTAGATGTTTTTTATCATAGTCTCTAGGGAGGTGTAGAGTAAATAGGAATGGGCTGATGCACTTCCGAAAAAGGGAGGCGGAGAAATGCTTTTAAGAGTGCACCTGACCGTGGCTAAAGACATATCAAAAATAGTTGTAATATGCAGCATCTCGAGCTTCACTTCATTCGATAGCAACGTGCCCTCAGATTGTGGTTTCTCCTTCTGCATCTGGTGGTGTACAGAGAACATGTCCAGACTCAATGCATATTTCACACAGTGGTTATAGAGACTTGAGATTGGCTTGATATGACAGAAGCTCACCAGGCACATGACATTTCCTCCCCGTGCGTTGTTAAGATGACAGCATGAACCTGCGCTGAACTGGATGTATTTCTCACATAGTCGAGTCTCGTCATGAAGCTGCAGTGTGGGAAATGTGTGGGATGCTCTTTTTTTTAAATTTTTTTATTTTTTCTAAATATTGTCTTCAGCACTGTCGCAAGAAAATGAATCATCCTCTGAAGTAATGTGTGAAAATTAGCATCTGTTGTCTGTTCATAAGTTGCTGTGCTGTTTTCTGAATCAGTGCAAAACATGTATTTGATCTTCAAGCCAGTAACAAACTCACTGAATCTCAACCCATGCTCTTATTCCTGCATGAAAGATTTGCCTTTTTGCAAAAAAACTGGCGTGTTCTGCACTGGGTTCACTCATCAACTGTTATAAGTGCATAGCCAATGAGTGATTCATCAATATTTTGTACCAGTTTCTTTAATTTGTGGCACCAGGATATGAATAAGGTTAGGTTGATTTGTCTACTGATTTTACCATGTTTCTGTTAAGCGGTCAAAAGTGCAGCTGCCCCAAATCCGGTGAATATTTAATACTAATGTGCAAGTCATATTCGTGAGGTGCCTTTGATTTCAGCTTAATTCATGTAATGCCTTTGCCCTCACTGGACTGTTTTATTCCCCTTTGTTGTATTTGTGAGTATGAACCAAGCACTCCTTGAGTGCAATAGCCTTTCAGCTGGGCTGTGGTATGCTATACTTCACTCTATACTGAAGGCATCAATTTCCGGCTGATGTACTTGATCCAGCCTGACGGATGTGTGCCTTTGACTCACCACAAGTGACAATTACGCAGACAAAGTGTAGTCACATACAAAGGAATGTCCTATATATATCATGGAAGTTAATAGAGTAAGCAGAGAAAAGCTAGGCCAACTTACATTATAGGCTGCATGGAGGTTGGGTTGGCTGTTTGTGTGCATGTTTGCATGTGTGAAATCTGCATGTATGTAATATTTATTTACATGGTATGTAATTTGCCGATTTGTATTTTGAGCCATGTCTGCAAACCGAGTTTCCCTCATGGGGCTATAACCGTTTACAATTGGATTGTTTTGCATTTGCACCTGCTGTTTTTTTGTGTGGACACATAAATGTGTGAATGCATGTGTGTTTGCAAACGAGCAAGTGTGTGCTCATAAGCACAGGTGCAGAAAATAATTTGCAAACCAATGAATTCCTTCGCTTGCCTCCTGATTTCATTTAAAGCAAATTTCATATTTTACCAAAGAAGGGAGGCAACCCAGTACACTTCCATACTCATTTCTCACCCCCCATGTCCCTGATATGGAATGTTTCTGCTCCTCAGACTGCAGGCATGATGCTGACTGGCAGGCCCTGTAGGGGACCTACTGGCTCAGTATGCTGTTACAGTACTTAATCAATATAGCAGTGCTTCAACCATGACTTCAGTGCCGGCAGAGGATTCTGCTCAATGCTGACAGGATGTTTTCATTCATGCCGGAGCCATGTCACAACTCGGTTTTCACTTAAAAATCAAATATTTCTCATTCTTAAATCTGACATCTATAATAAAATACAGTTGAATATATAATAACTTCAGTTTCCACCAGAGCAGAAAATTGTCACAAAAACCTAAAAGCAACACAAAAACACATAAATCAAGTAACAAATAAAGAAATATGGCAACATGATGCCCCTAAGACAAAAAAAAAACCCACTCAGATTTGGAGTTCACCACAGTGCACAGGTAAAAACAAAAAAAGAAAAAAATCACAAAACATAACACTAAATGTTGCAGAAAATTGTTTGTGGCTCTTAAAAATTTAATATTTTTGGTTGCCAAAGTCACAGTAACGTTCTTATATGGCAGCACTGGCTCCTCTGTCCTTGCATCTCTCGGTTATATCCTTGCCGGGAGGCGCTACGACCAAAGTGCAAGGAGACATGTTAATGTAATGAAAAGCAACCTATGTGGTTGATAAACAAAGAAAATCTCTTTTCTGCAGCATTAAGTCATTAACTCTGAGATCAGTGTGCCTTGTAGAAGGATGTGTTTCTTGATGAGGTTAAACACTGAACTAAAATCCATAAATGATACTTATATCCTTTTGCATGCATTAGATGCTTAATAATGATAAAATAATAGCAGTGCATCATCTGTGACTTTTGTAAGAAAATTCAAGTGTCTAAATTCCGTTTTTGTTTCAGGCTTCATGTTTGGCTGAAGATTTGGATAATTAAGATCACAAGTCTAATTTTGGTGTTAAAAGTATCACATTTTGATTTCATTCATGCCCATTATGTGTCGTTTTTCATTGTTGACCGTATGCATAATTTCTGTTCCCTCTGTATTTATTCAGTGTAATGACTGATGAAGTGTTGCTCAGTCAGAGTGAGGCCCGAGCATATTCACCTACACTTAAAGTCTTCACTGACAACACACTTCAGAACGTATGGTGTGTAAGATAAAGGGCAGCGCTGTAAAATACTGATAAGGAACCTCTGGTACGGCATTTGCTGGTTGCTTCAGTGGCATATTTTACCGGTGAGAGAAGTTTTTGCTTGCGAAAAGTATTACAAAGTCAGCAGAATACAACCAACCATCTGTGATAGCCCAAATATGCATAAACACTTGCTTGCACATGCTATTGCACACATTGTTCTCACACACAGTTATCAACCACAGCAGTAACACACACACACACACTGACAATGAATTCCATCAAAACACACCACCCGCCCCTGATAGATGCAGCCGTTCTGGAGCGTGCTGATATTACTATTGATATTGAGGGCTCACCACCTTGTGCTCCATTGCAAAGTGAAGTGTTTAATTGAGAGTGAGTAAAGCGTAGGTCTGTGCCGCTTTGGCCGCACTCCACCCAGCAGCCTGTGAAATAGACTGTATTTCACGCCATCTCCACCACCAGACGTGAAGGAAATGACACCCGTGCCTCATGTCTCAGCGTCATCTCCTTTGCTCGCTGAAACATAAACACCTGAAATATTTTCATACGTTTACTTATTTCATGCATTCCTCACCTCCCTATTTCACTTTAACGCCTGCATGGCTCAGTGGTTGCGATCATTTGGGGCAGCGATGTGGTGGAGCGAGGCAAGAGAGGGAGAGAGGGAGACCTAAAGGGAGATGGAGAGAGGTGTCGCACAGAAGTTGCTGAGGTGACGACCTGATTGATTTTTAAATGAACTCGAATTTGTGGGTTTATGCCCTTTTGCTTTGTGCTTGCCTGCAATCCTGACATGCTTGGATTTTGATTCGGTTAAGAAAAGCGCTGGCGGGTGCTGTAAATAGTGGGATGATTGGGGATCGGGGGAAGGTGGGGGTAAATGGCTTGGGTGAAGGATAAGGATAGGAAAAGAAGTTTTTTTTTCTTCATTGAAGCTCGCTGACATCTTGACTTCCTATATTTTTTTTTCTGAAATTATACAGCAAAGAATTGCAAAGCATCCATCACCTGTTGACCATTTAAAAACACTATTGTGATTTATTCTCCATATGCACCAAAAAGCCTTTGAGTGTGTTTAAAGCTGCACTAATCAATATGTTTCCATTAAGAATGAATCAAATGGCCACTTTCAATGGAAAGGTGCTGCTCAAAGTGACGAACCCACAAAGAATTATCACCCAATTCTACAGTTTCCCTCTTCTTTGTAGAATTTTTGCATCTTTCAGCTCATTGTTTTGAAAATACAGCCCACAGCCATACTAACACTCCTTTAGCCTTGTTCCAGGCAGCTGGTGTTAGTAAAAAGTCTCTTACAAAGCCAGTGTGCAGACAGACAAAGACAGTGACTAGCTGGTGAATCTAATGGAGCATTTAGATATCAGATTTTGACAGCTGTTTTTCCTAAGAGTGGGTGGGAATCAAAACAGAACTAAAAGGAAAATGAATACCTTCTATTTATGAAGTAGCCAGAGGCACAACTTCAGATAAGTGCTCTTTTTCCTGCTGGAACTGTAAATGGGCAGCTGTTGATCAGCTTTATAATGTGTTAATCTGCCATTTACATCTTACAGTGCTTATTTATTCTAGGTAATCTCTAGGGAGCTTAAACAACTATGGTACAGACAGAGTATAAAAACCTTTTCATAAGCATTAAATCATAATAATATCATTATAATCGATCACCTCAAAGATATACTTTGAAGTGTATGTGGTGTGTTTTTCTGCAGAGACTCTGCCTGTACTTTTAAAAAAACTTGCTTAAAAACTGCTTATTCTCTGTGTTCAGGACAAGTATGTGCGCTGCTGGCGAATTTGTGAATCCTAGGATGTTGAAGGAATGGTCTGTCCTACTCTGCCTTACTTACCCAATCCCTTTCCAATCCCACTCTACTTGCCTACACCTAACTGATCCAATCCAACAAAGGCAACGCGTGCTAACCGCCCATAGGTAGAGCAGGCAGATCATTCCTTTGCTGTTCTAGGATTCACAAATTATCTACTCCTACAGCACTGAGGCGAGTTCAGGGCTTTATAAGAATGCAGCAACCAGGTGCCAGACTGTCTGGCTTCTAAGAGACACAGCACCCTAAATAAATAAATAAAAATATAATATAGCAAGGCAAAATGCCAAATGAGAGTGGCTGTTGGGTTGACTTTTACTTTCACTTTTGTTGGTGTGCTTGGTTTCAATTTATGCAACTTCTCGCCAAATAGTGGTAAAATTTATATAGTTTGCTAGTAACTATATAGTATGTCAGTGCATCTTTTTTTCCCCTAAATACCATGGTTATGGCTGTCTGGCTAAAATTTTTATCCACTTGAGGGAAGTGGTCTCTGTGGCAGGTCCAGGCATATTAAAGTGGACGTCTTGAGCAGCCAATGATACATGGAGCGCACAACGGGCTTTGTTTGTCTGTCGCTGATGTAAACTACTGTCCCATTGGTGTACACAGTCAGGACCTCACTCTTACAACATGCCCACTTTTCAGAGATGAATATATTCTGCCTGCCTACCCTGTTTCACTCAGAAGTAAGTCAGGACACTGACATCAGTTAAAAAGCACCTAAACATGCATAAAGGTTGAGGAAAGTAACCTTTCTTAAACACTGTTGTGACAGTTCAAAACACTCTACATTGAAGAGCAATGTACATCTAATATTCCATGTACAACAAAAAGATTAGGTCATTATTTATCTACAGGTTGAAGTTCAAGTATTGTCCCTTTATTCAACATGTTTTAATGGTGTGATGGAATTTTATTAAAACACTCTCAAGTCACAAATACTTGCTTTATAAAAGTTTTTAACATCTTCGAGATGCACTGCAGCAAAGAAATGAGATATTTACAGCTCTTGGCCCTCTTCAGTATCAAAAATTCAACAGAAACATGCAGTCTGTGAGCGCTGGCATTCTTTAATTTAGTGCCTCTGTATCTTCACCTGTTCAAGTGGGTGGCCAAAATTTTGAGCATTTTTCTGATTTATTGTCTCAAGGACCGAGATAAAGCTCGGAGTCAGGCCTTGAATTCATTTATAAAATGCAGTGATGTCAAAATAGGAGTAATGCGATCCCTGTTAGTCCCAGTCAACAGCTCCAATTTACACACATTGGCTGACAGGAAGGGACTCCGAAAGGAAAAATGACTGTCCTTGACCAACGACGCCAAGTTTGCTTCTCAAATACAGTAGAATGCACCATATGCTGATACTAAAATACCACGTTGAGGCATTTCTACGCCGAAGACAACACTCTTTCTCCATAAGCGTACTGTAAGTAGGTAGGCCTCCTGGGGGTGGTGTCGCTCCGAATGAATTATATAGCCATGTCTTGTGACTGGTGAAGCACACGAGTAAAAAGCTCATTAAACTAGTAGACTGGGAGACAGATGGAAGTCTGCTTGTCTACTTCTTTCTTCTAATGAGGTTGTCCCTGGGAAGCTTAGTGACTGATTTCTATTAGGAAAGGAGGGTTTAGAGAGGTTGGGGAGAATGATATAGAGGCAAAAAAGAGGCTGTGTTTGTGGTTTTATGGTCTACTTCCACAGTTCAACGTAAACTTCCTCTATTCCTCCGGGGAGAGACACAGTGAATGTGCCAGTGACTTATGAATCCCTATAAAATGTCTTATTCCTTGCCTTGGTTATGTAGAAAAACTTTCTTTGTCACACTTCTGATGAGTCAAAGCTGAATTTAATCTCTTTTTCTTTGTGCTGAGGATAGAATAGAGTGTCCTTAAAAAACTCTATTGTCGTAGACAGTGGGCAAAAGGTAACTTTTTTTTTCATTCCGAGCAGTATGAGTTGCCGTGGCATGCCACACATTTCCATGGCAACAAACCAAGTTATCACTGTTCGTGTACAGGAATAATGTAGTGCCAGAGTGTTGTTAGTGTCTGACCTCATGATATTCTTTTGAATAGCCATTCATACAAGCCTGATAAATCCCGGTAGCCAACACAATTCCTGGAGAATAATTATGACATTTTCTTCATTGTGAGTATGACAAGTGAGAAAAAAAGGAAAAAAAACACACACAAGAAGTTGGCTCATGAATTTACTTTCCCACTGGCAAAATGTAGCACATTAAGTTGAGACTTTGCTGCAAAATGCATGTATTTTTCATTAATTCCTTCCTCACTAGAGTTCTTTAGCCTGACACTCAACTTTGCAATGAACATCTTGCTCGGCCACAAGCATGGGTTTTTATTAGTGTTAAATGTGAGGGCATCATTTATGAAGACATGCCCTCATGAATAATTTGATCATCCAAGGTTTTTATCCCTGAGATATAGCTTTTCCCACTTCCGGCTTGTCATACGTTGGTGCTTGGTCAGTGACCCTTGGCATCTGATACTGATGCACCTTTTAGCTTCTGTATGAGATGCAACAGGCCATGTCATTATTAGATGGTCAGAGTAGCTGTGATTGGACAGAGTGGATGGATGGGTCAAACAAACAAAGGGCTTTCAACCAGCAGACTGCTGTTTGTGAAATGAAAAGTCACTGTTACATTATTTCGTTTAACTATTTAAGACACATCAGTTAAAGGGTAACTTTGGTTTTTTGCCACCCCAACCATATTTTCCCATGTATTTATGTCTAAGTGACTTTTCTAAAAATAATTTTTGAAATTGGTCCAGCATTATGTGAGATCTCCTGCAGCAGCAAAATCATCCGCAGTGTGTTTGGTTTGGCCACTGACAGACTCAGTTTATTATAAGTGTCTAACAAATTATGGGAAATAATCCCTACAGAGGTTGACATCATTGATAAAGAGTAATATCCTTTTTTTATCAACCAGAAACATTTCCAAAATTACTACCAGACTCCATTTAAATATACAGTATTTTCATCATTGTAAAGTGCACCAAAACTCACAAAAGCTGTTTTGGTTTGTCTCTCCAACAATCTGCTCCAACAATCACCACCTCTGCTTTGGTTGAAATAAACCCTTAATTCACTCAGTTAGATGTCAAAATTGGTTGGCTGTGTTATTGTTGAATCTTATTTAGTCTGGTGTGTTATACAATGGTGACCCTGAGTCTGTTTCTGGTTAACCAAAAAGGATCTTCGTCATTAACAAGAAGGCTCATCTCTGTAGGGATCCTTTACATAAGTTGTCCAACACAAACCATGGACATAAATTTGAAGTGGGCAATTGGCTGCCACGATTACATTTTTGCATGTTTCACCGCTACTGGCTGCAGGGCCCTCGCTCAATACTTGACCAGTTTCAAAAACCGTGGTTCCCATCCGTCACTTAGACATAAAAACATGAAAATTGGGTCTCGGTTGGAAAACACATAAATTAACCTGTTAGTAATGTATGTGTACTGTTTGTACCCAAACAGTGGTCTATTCCTAAACCTAACCAAGTGATTTTGGTTCATAATTCTAACCAGAAGTTTATTTTGTGGACACTCTATTTATGTAATAAATGGAAACTGACACATTCAAAACTGACATTATTGTGGGCTACCTAGAGTGCCTTAGTTGGAAGTGTGGGGCACCTGAAAAGGAATTAGTGTTTGACAGTTGTGAGTGAGAATTTGTTGGTTATAACATGTTCATGTTATGTGGCTGCCTGCTTAGCTGGCATGCTTTGACCTCTCTGTTATTCGAGACAGAAATCAGACATTTATTCTGAAAGGCCCTTTCAAGGGTGAAGTATAGTGTGCATGATTAAAACTTTAGTGGGGCACATTTTATTTCCTTCTTCAGCATCAGTCAATAGTCTGAATAAGTCAGGTCAGGCTTTGGTAAAAGATTTGGATGTTAGTATTGACTCGTCGTCTAACTAAATCTAAAAAACACTCCACAAATTAAAAACTGATTAATACGAATATTTCTTTTTCTTTTTTAGATTTCAAAGGCATGATATAAAGCACATGGCAGAAAGAAATAGCTCACACCGAGGTTATCACTTACCATGTACATTTTTGCCCAGATTCCCCAGTCCAAAGCTACATTCCCTGTTGAGAAAGTGATATTTAAATGAAGAAAAGAAGCTGCCTCTACTGTTTTACAGCTTCCTCCATCTGGCAAGATTATCATCAGCACAGCTTTGCTCCCGGAGAGCCATTACAGGAAGATGAAGTAATATGTGCCAAGTATGAAATGCGAAAGTCACTCCAGTACCATATGGAAGAAGCCTAAAGGATGAGGAGAGAAAACTCTTGATTGCCTCAATGACATTAACTTTATAAACACCCATGAGCTTTTACTTAATTGTCTTTCCCAAACTTATCTCTCATTTAGAATAATATTTCTGTGGGATAAAATATTGTCACATCTTTTTCATGCCTGCGTGTTGAACATTATCACTTTTTTAAAGCAGGGAACCTCCAAAATTAGCTGCCACAGGGATCTATAGTCTGCAACAGCGATCAGGCAAATGCTTCTAAGGAGATGGATGGTTTTCATTAAGTTTTCAGAATGAAACAGAATGCCAACAAATTGCAGCCAATATTGCCAGTTGAAGTTAAATAGATGTATAACAAATGTAAAGTCTTTCTTTATTCTGCATTTTCTGTGCTGTTAAAACAAATCTCAAATCGACTTATCGACTCAAAGTCTTCTTTGCTGTTGTTTATTGGCTGTTTGTAGCGATGGAAAGGAATAGTCTACTGAGAGCAGCATTCACATTCACCAGACTTCTTTTACACTATTATCACATAAATGAAATGATACAGAATTACATAATGGTAATGTGGACAAATCTAAATGACTTGCAAAAACATAAAAGAAATACAACTTAATAAAATATAAATAATTGCCCTTTAAACATGTTTTTTTTATTCTTTAACAGTGCAGGGTTTAAGAAGATTTAGGTTGAGTTAGTTGTGTCTGTTGGTGAGGATTGCAGATTGCAACCAGCTGAAACTTCTCCCAGTTAGAATTCAGTCATTGTGCATTGTTCTGAAAGTTTTTACCTGAAGCTGAATTATCCAAGAAAATCCCCCAAAACAAACAAACAAACAAAAACCTCACACAGTGATTAAATCTGGTAAAAACAATGAAGACAGCACTTTTACATTCAAATCAGTGTTACTCCTGCCCGGGCATGACACAGGTAGCTTGCCCAGCACTTGGAATTTTTTTCTCACCTTTTTTTCTCTGATAACTTAATGCATTCCTGACTGGTTTCTGATCCAGCTGTTCAGATGTTGTTGTTTTTTACCATGAGACGAATTATCTGCAGAGATCTCTTCCTCTCTTAAAAAAAAAAAAAAAATGGAATTGTTGATAAAAACACCAAATAAAGCATTTTCATGTTACGAATCAGTGTTGTTGACATGTTGGAGATGGGGAGCTAATGTAGCAATTGCTAATCTATGCTCAGATTTTTTTTTTGAGAGAGAGAATGGGTTGGGCAATGATGTTATATAAGAGTGTACTAATGGGGCGAGCGAGTTGGGAGGTGAATGTGTCACACAAATAACTGACTTTTGTGCGGGAGTCTGGAGTTCGCATCCCGTGTGGATCTTTGTGTGTTTTCTACACTTACTTAACCCTAACCATACGTGACTTTGGTGCCTAATTCCAACCATCGTGACAGTCTGCGCTGTTGTGTGAACATAGGGACTGTGCAGCTTCATCCCACCACATGTGCATTTGTTGACATCACGGTAACGGCATCCCGGCACATCATAACTCGACAAGGTTACCTAAAATATTATCGTTCAGAGGGAGAATGCTTTGGGTTTTTAATGTGAGCCAAATTATCCACAGATGTCTCTTTCTCTCTAAAATAAATGAACCCAGGGATTAAAACCAGTGAAAACAATGAATAAAGTAGTTTTTCCTATGCTTGTGTCACAGAGGGGCTGCTAAGTAAGGTGACTGATGCAAAAAAAAGTGAAAATGGCACTTTCTAGACTTAGTGTTTGATTTGACCCTTCTAAGCTACTGTAGAGACATAACAGTGCAACTTGGCAATCTCTGTAGACGAGAACCATTCAAAGGTAATGAAACACACATTAAAGAAAACATACTTATTATATTCTATTTAATTAATGCCAATATTACCCTAAATTCTACACACTGGACCTACTATTTTGTCACAGAAAATGCACATATTAAGATAAAATACAAAACAATGTAGATTTAATTTTATTGTATGTCTTTGTTTAATTTATTTTAAATTAGGTGCTTTAAAGCTCCCATATAGCACAACCAGCTGTCATATCCTCATAGGAAGTAAGCATTACTTTCAAATAAATCTCAATATGCTTCGTAGTTGTGTTAATGGTGTTGACATTTGCAGGTCAGTCTCATCTCTCATTTTCATGGCTTCAGATCATTCTTCCTGCCAATCACCGGAGGTTCAACCGGGAACAGTTTGAACCTCCGGTGATTTCACGGTTGCAAATATGCATCCTGAACCAAATCCCCCTGAATGTCGCCGTGCACGCCAACACTCTGGGTTAAAATAGTTTGACATGTAGTCTTTCTCCAATTTTGTTGAGATGAGCTTCGTTGACACCTCTGCCCACTGCTGCCAGTAAAACTGAACATAATTTCAATTCCCAATACACCTGAGGTGAGCTCGCAGAGATTTAAGCTGGCTTGGCACGGGGCTGCCACAGGTGTCACGGAAAGAGAGAAGATGCTATTTTCACACATGCCAAGCACAGTGCAATTTTATTCAGTTTGGGAGGTCTGGCCGTCAAAATGCCAGTTACAGTAGGGCCAGCTGAGCCCAGTTTGATTGTGTCACAAACACCCGAGAATCTCCGGCTCCCAATACAGCAAGGGACTGCTGGGAGCTGTGAAACTGTTGAGGTGGAACTACTCTGGAAGGTGTGCACTTGTAAAGAGCTTTAAACAGGGTCCACAAAAAGACATACAAATACTTATAAATGCATCCATGCATACAAGTAAAAGAGTTTGAACATATACACACACAGTCCACTTGTGCCTGCTGACATTCTTTTATGACTCACAGTGTCACACTGGCAGCCAGAGGTTATTATCGCTGTCTGCCTGCCCAGGATGCCTGGGCTTGAGACAAACACACACACATTCATGAGGTGTTTTTGCATCACAGGAAAACATGGTGCTCTCTCTTTCTCTGACTCCAGCCTCTTCACCTCCTCCTCCCCCTTCTGTCTTGCTGTCTTCAGCAGCATGAGCCATCTACCCACACATCAACATCGTCCTCCCCAGCCTCCCTCTCTGGCCACCCACTGCCTGAAGTGACATCTGCCAATCAGCTCCGTGTCAGCTGGCCGGTTAGTCGGTCAGACAAGTCAGCATATCAGTCAGTTAATCTGTCGGTCAGAAGTGAGTCTGCTCGCTTTCCAGTTGGACGGTCCGCCCGTCAGTCAGTCAAGTGGACAGCTCGTCTGTGAGGCAGCCCTGTCAGTCAAACACAAACAGTCAGCTGCATGACGTTCGCCAACGCAGCACTGTGCCATCACTTTCTCTTGCAGTTATAAAATAACTTAGGCTTCTGTAGGGAGTCTCTTGACTTGAATAGTTCAAAGTCAGATATTGTTACTGATTATTTCATAGTGGCACAAAAAAACCTTGCCAGCAGAGCAGAGATGGCAGCTCTTTCAGAGGAAACGCTGCTCTTGTTTCCTGGCATGGAAACAGAAGGTGACTGTACAGTAATAAATGAAAAGTAGAAGACTGTACAGCTAAGTGCATATCATGTTGTGACCAGGGGCGAAGCA